>NW_022985438.1:334899-480249 GCF_010093595.1 Mytilinidion resinicola
TTTATCCTTCGAATCAACCTCGACCTTGCCTGTATCAAGCAACAGCTTGACCACTGCCTCGTTCCCTGCCCGTCCTACCGCCCACGATAGAGGAATCCGGCTTTGTCGAGGCTTAATTTCCCGCAAATAATCAAGTTGCGAAGCTAGGTTCCGGTCTCCTCGCGGTATGGTTTCTTGCATTAGAAGTGCTATAATTCCGTCTCGATTACCGTTGGCGCAGGCTGCAAACATTGGATAGAAATGACGCTCTCCTGGGATATCCATGTTTGGGACTTGTCTTAGTTCATGCTTGATGAGTCTTGGAAGACTTTTCTCCGCAAGGATATATAAGAGACTCGCACTCAGTGTATACCGCCGTATGTGGTATTTTTCGAATAGGTTATTGAGATATATCCAATGTTTGAGGGGAAACCTTTTTAGAAAGATCTCTTGCTTGATTTCGTCGCTCTCAGCAGAATCTGCATGGTAGAGCACATGATGGACTGCGTATTCAAGAAACGGGAACTCTTCGGATACCGATCGACGCAGAGTTGACGCCTCTGAAGAAAAAGCTTTTGGAAGTGATTCGTTGGGAGGCACGGGCTCTAAGACATCGATATCCATCTGCGAAGCGGCTCTCGGAGGAGGCTGAGTCGCAGGTTGCAGGAAACTTATGAGCGTACTGCTTCCCTTGCTGCCATTAATCTCTGCCAAACAACGGTTTTTTAGGCCTTCATGACTGTAGGTAACGAATTGACCACTGAGATCTGGCCAGAGTCTCTGATATCCTTCCTTAACGAGAAAGAAGTCGCGGACTGATTCATGGATGAACTGGACGGTTGGAGTTTTGTCTTTGCTCCTGGTCTTAGTCACTCCCGCTAGACCTTTAGAGGAACTATGTACGAATCGATGCATGACTTCAGCAGAAACATCTCCAGACACCCAGCATCTGGCCGTTTCTGGAGAATTGGGACTGCGAATGGCGAAGAAGTATTCCTCCTGCTTCAAGGGTCGCTTAGCGAAGAGAATCCATTGGATGCAAAGCCGAAGCTCCTGCATACCTTCGCGATCCCTCGTCAGGATCATCTCAAACAAGTCGTCTAGTTCACGAGGGATCCCGTTAAGGCAAATCTCCAACTCTTCGACTCGACCTTTGGCAGATGCTTCATTGAGCATTGGGATAACCAGAGCAACCCAAAGGAATACTCCGGCGGATTTCTCTAGTACCCGAGCTTTCAGACCGCCTGCTTTCCTCGGGTTCGCTAGCTTTAACTTGGAGTTGATATATTGGGTAATGTCATCGTCATGCTCCTTCTCATCCTCAAGGACTATCTGCTTGCCCCGCCGGATAATGACTGTCGGATAATGGCGGCTTGAGAAGCAGATGTGTAAACGGACGTTGACTTCGACCGCCCGCTCTCCAATGTCTTCGAGGAATGAGATCATGTCTGTTACATCGATATCGTTACACTCATCAAGTGCGTCAACAAATAATTGCAGCGTTCGACATCCGAGGCACTCCACAGTTCTAGTCAATGTCTGCTTAAGCATCTCCAGCTGCCAGCCTTTCCTTTGAATAATGCGTGTGGTATTGGTGTCAAACTCGTTTAGGACCTTTTGGAGATCCTCAGCTTTCTCAAAGAGTTGCCACAGCAGTGATCGATAAAGACCAGTCGTAGACTTCTCGAGATACTCGCCCCGTGCGTTGAAGAAGAACGATGCCACAAGAGAATTCTGATTGTGCTTGGCTGAATTCTTCGCTTTTGAATCAAGAAACTTCATTAAGATCGACTTTCCGGCGCCTGGTTTCCCCTTGATCCAAAGGAATCCGTGATGATCATGTAAATTCTCGGCACTGTTCCAGGCTGTGTACTGTTCATTATGGAAAAGCCACTTGCATGTCTTACTGTGAGCTGTCTTTAATGTCAAGAGTCGCTCGTCGATATGGTTGAAGTACAACAGATCAAGCAACTCTTTACGGATCTTAGCTTTCTCATCGATAATAGCGCCACCGTTGGTTTGTACGAAACAGCCAGTCGTTCGCAGATCTGCCTGGAGGCTAGGGGCCTTCCTGAAACCCATTGATAAGGGCTCGTGTTTCCGTTTCAGTGGTTCTGAGGAGAGCGCTAGTGGTAGAGCAGGCAATTCCTCCTTCAAAGACCTTTCGATCTTTTTTTGAAGCCGAATAAATGCCTTTTCCCGTCTTTCACCGTATATAAGCGACATATGAATGTCAAAGATGCCAAGTAGAGAGTATGCTGCATCTTCTTCGCGTTTTGTTTGACGTTTTACGGCCCACGACATCCGTTCATCCACACTGAAATGCGATAAAGGGCTTCCTCGAAGGGCTTGGATGGCAATTCCAGTTATCTCGTAGAGAGTTTGTTCCATTGATTGCTTGTCGCCGAGCCGCTGTTCTTCTCTAGAGAAGAATTCAACCGAAGTCGGAGCAATAAGCTCTTGAAGCGTCCAGCCACGAGTAAACCATCTGCTCTTCTTGAATTCTGGTTTCCATCTCTGGGCCGAAACGTCAGATAGCCACACGTAGCACCTAGTCGCATCCTTGTACCAGCGATACATAGAGTTAATGGATTCTGTAAGCTCGGCGCTGCTTAGTTTATCGATACACACGGTGTCCACCCAGAAATATTGCAGATTGTCCTTAGCAGCTTGCTGTCCGCAAAAGCGAATCTTCTGGTAGCCAGCCCTGTTCTTTCCGGTACCATTCGCTAGGTGTTGAAATGTAGGCTCTTCGTCGTCTGCTCCCCAAGTGTGCGAAAGGATAGCATATTGGGGTGTCTCATTGCCAAAAAACTCGGTGAGGCTGAACTCGCCATCCTCTTGAAGTTTCAAAAGACGCATTGGATTGACTAGTCTGTTAGAAAGCATTAGAGGATGTAAATATATAGATATAAGAACTTGCCTTAAGGAGGTGAACAATGTGACTCTTGACGGTTAGGACGTTGGGATGTTGGGAAAGTTTAGGGTTGGGCGGGCAGTGCAACTAGGCTCCAAGATTCCCTCTCGGAAGCGCCAGCACACAAAGCTGAGCTACGAGCTATGGTGGGTGGACAAAAACACACATTACGCAGGCCGAGAGCGAAGATACAAGAAATCAAAGTCCCGATTGTTCTTCTCTCAGCCTTCAAGATTACTGATAGCTTTGCTGGTGCACCATCGACTTGAAGAGCCATATACGAAGGGTGCGGCTGAGAGCATATGCACCTTACGTAAGCATCCTCACCCAAACCAAGAACCAGCTGCGAAACAGACGCAACACTGCAATAAACTTTTTTTTCTTTTTGTATGTTTAAGGAAATGGCGCATATTTCTAGACTTTTGCTTACGTGTTGTAACCCTAATTCTCTCCTTAAATATATTTGTTAGTGTTGTTGGTGGTAGTAGATCGTGTTCTATTGCTGCTTTGCAAGTCTTCAAGTGCGTGGAAAATAAGAAGCGGCCAAGAGGGTCTCGCACATTTCTCTCAGCACTCCAGTTGCCTGCGCTAGCAGGGAGGGTGCCGACCCGCACCGGACACTCTCTTGTCAGCTCAAGCTGTGGTAGAGAAGTACCTTCTTGTACCGTGCCAAATCACGTGCCTAGGCTAATGGTGCCTAACCGGATACATAAGTGGAGTGCCATGGCTTTTGCTTACGGGTGGGGTAGAATCGTGTTGCGGCCACGTTTGAGGGTGAAGCCGCATTCGCTAGCAACTACATATACCTGTCTGCCGCTGCATGGGGTGCTCCACTGCACTTTCATGGATCTGAACGAGCTAGAAGCTCTTCACCTTGGGCTATGTAGAAACTCGTTGAAGCACTCCAAGCAGTGATTTACAGGTATACAGAAGAGACACAGTGCTTAAAAAAGGTACCACTTTTGTCACGTCTAGCGTGGCTTAGTTGGCCAATAGCACAGTACCGCAAGGTGCTACTTTCCACCATTGTCCCCTTTCTACTGCTGATATAGTGGCTTATATATCCGCGCTAGACCGCTGGATGCGCCTACCTACAGGTTGTGCAATGAATCCGCCAGAATTACCGCTGCCCCTATCTATAATTACTACGCTATTCTACTTTTTATCTTCTTCACACAGTATGAGTTCCGTTTCAATTGTCTAATGCAAACTACCCCGTCATAGGCCGGTGTGCACTCTTTTGCTACTGTTATGGGTGGGTGCTTCAACACACTCTCCAACCTGAATCTGATGGAAGGTTATCATTCGCAAGAATTAGTGATCTGGTTACGCCTCTTCAAGAGCGGGAAAGAGGTGTACACAGCATTGAAAGCCAGTTCAGAATTTCGATGTATTGTTCTCGTTCGAATAGGAGGGTTGAAACCCCCAAGTCTCCTCCCATGATGCCAGTATGAAAGGACTCCTCCCTATGATACCAGGTCAGGCCCAACTACTCAGCCGTGCCCATAACCCAATTTTCCCAAGGGTGAAAATGAAGATAACAAGACAAGTCACCCTTTTATACGCCAACGCTGATGGAGTGGTAATACAAACAGCCCGAACCTCTCATACTTCGTTGCTCTTCAACCTCGCCAACGTCCGCATGAGCGTCTTCCGCTCCTTACCATCATAGTCAAGCACGTGGATGATATCTCTGAGCTGGATGCCGCGCCCCTTGGTCTCGTCCTCTCTGAAACTACCGAACTTACGATCCCTAGCCACGAGCAGCCTGTCAACCACCGGGCCTGTGCCGCCGCTTCCACCACTAGTACTACCAGCTCCTACGCCTGTGTTGATACGGCTGGGCGTTGCAGGCTTCGCACCGCCCGTCATCCAGCTGTACTTTTTCTTTCCGCCGCCCAAGGCCAAACTAGCTGTAGCATTGGCGTTACGGTGAAGGACGTCCTGGCTCTGGTCGATCTTGCTGAGGCGGTCACGCTCCTTCTTCGACAAGGGCTTCATCTCCGCCATCACATCGCCAGATGGTGTACCAGGAACGGTGGGAGAGGCACCGGCAGGGGTGAGAGACACCTTCTGGCGCTTGGCTCGACGTTCGAGACGCTCTTGCTCGTATCGGCGATCGCGGGCGGCTAATTTCTTGAGGGTCGAGGCAAGGTTGTTGGGAATTTGGACCGTAGCTTTCGGGCTGGGTGGAGATTCGGTTGGTGGGGAAGGCAGACCGCCAGCACTGGATGCTTCTGTGGAACATTTCATGTTAGCAAATGTGATGGTAGACAACCTAGGTTCATGAAACGAACGTCGTTTACGTTTAAGGCCTGGCACCGTCATTGGGCTGACGGCACTGTCCGGCGCCTCCCATGCGCTCTTTGTGAGATTGGTAGGTACTGCTGTGGCTGGCTCTGCGTTGACTCCGGTGGCGATGTCGGCCCACTCTGGCGGAACTAAGCCGTTGGAACCGACTTGACGTCCACGGGCCAGACCATAGGCATCGTCGATAACCGTGCGAATGCGCTCTTGGGCGGCGAGAGATATGAGGGTAAGGATGTCGACCAGGGGGGCGTTCTTGCTCAGAACACTGTCAGCTTGGCGCACGGCGATGGATGAACCGTCGGCTCCGGTGGCAACTCTCTGCTGCACGTTGGTGGCGGTTTGGGGAAGTCTATCATAGAGACCATTAAGATCAACTTCAACGCCATGCTCGTAGCCTCCATTGTGAAGCTTATGACGAACGGCGCTCGCAACGAGAAATGGGTCGTTTAGATGATATTGCTGGGCTTCGTTGAGAGCTCGGGCAGCTGATCGATGCGCTTCTTCAAGCTTCTCTTCGAAGGTCTTCTCGGTCACAGGCGGCTGGCTGAGGGGTCCGGCTCCCTGGAATGCACCGTGCTGCCCTTGCGGCCACTGGAAACTACCATTGGGTGAGACAGTTGAGGATGACTGTGAGTTGAAGGAGCCGACAAACGATGTGCTGTGTTGGTTTCGATAGTTCCTGGATAGATAGTCTTCCTCCTCGCGCTCGTCAATGCCGGCAGCCGTAATGATGTCGCTCAGATCGTTAATATTTGTAGATCGTTCCATTTTGTCTAAGCCTGAACTGTCGGTTGTCTTGCTGTAAGGGACCTTCGGTGGTCCCATAGACCCAGTTGCAGGAGCACGGGAGGCGTTGTCGTTCGGCTGCTGGTGGTAAAAGGGCTGTGGTTGATGGAAATGCGGCATCGGAGGCTGCACGCTCGGGGGAGGAGGCCCATGCGGCGATAGATGTGGCGACAGATACTGGCCCGTGGGAGAAGTAGCGTACGGCGACGTGGCATATGGTGAATTCGAGTATGGGGAAGGTGTCGGTGAAAGGCGTGCCCGCTTGTTGGGAGGTCCTGCGGCTCCTGGGGCTCCACTAGGAGGAGACATGCCGCCCGGGGGTGACTGTAGGCCTTGATACGGGGAGTACGTCCGCTGTGGGGGCTGCAGAGGCGGCAGCGGGGGGTAATGCTGTGGAGGCTGTACCGGATGGTGCATGTTGGGTGTAGAGTAGCCCGAGGGCTGCTGTCCTGGTGGTGAAGCCATGTCCAGGCTGCTCCCGTGGTGCTCCTATCGCTGGGTCATCGGCTGGATGCGGTTCGCGCAAGACGTGCGGATGTCGTGGAATATCGGACGGTATGGCAGTGATGATATGCGCTTCGGCAGGTCGCTGTGTCGGCGGTGAAGCGTCGATTTGCGGTCGTGGGTTGGATGATGAAGAACAGGAGTTGCATCACGGTCGCGAAACGGCGGCCAAGAGCGGCCGGAGATTCGTCGGGCCGGGCGCGCCAGAAATGAAAGTGCAGGTGAAGTCAAGCCTCGCGTTGCGCGCGCAACAAAGCACTCCAATTCTCCATCGTCCGAGGTGATGTTGTAGCTAACAGACCGACCACCAACCGTCGAAGCTGGCCAGAGGATGAATCAGGGTTTGATAAACTGATGCAAGCCTGTCGCGCATTCCGCCCTCGACACTTGGACTACGACAACCACACGTTTCGCCATCTTCGACCTGGCATCGGCCACAGGATCTGCTCAACTTTCTCGGACCCTTTGAACCGCAGAAGCCATGGCGACCAAGCGGAAAGCGGCTGCCATGGGTAGTGATGAAGAACCTGTAGACCCGTCGGACGAGCTCCTGTTCTTCTGTCTCGGCGGAGGCAATGAAGTTGGACGGTCATCGCATATAATTCAGTACAAAGGAAAAACAGTAATGGTACGCTTGAAACACGCTTCACTGCTTGGAATTGGTGCTGATAGAGGATAGCTTGATGCTGGGATGCATCCCGCCTTCGAAGGTCTAGCTGCACTACCTTTCTACGATGAGTTTGATCTCAGCACCGTCGACGTGCTACTTATCAGCCAGTATGTATTCTCGCTCCTTCAGAGTCAACGACAAAGGATGGGAGAGCATTTATCACGGATGGTTGAACCTGTATGGAACATCATCGCCGGGGCGAGTGCATCTGCATCGTTGCAGTCATACAAACTGTCGTCTCCGGCAACACTTCTTGTATATGAGAATCAATCGAAATATATCTTGTATACTTCATGTCCTGGCCCGTCCTGGTGATGCGCGCTCCACCAGGAACCCTCTTGCAACCGTGTACATAGCAATTGCTCTCCCGTCCGCGTTGATTTTTCTTCCGCCCCTCATGCAACGATACTGACGGCATTCCCCTAGTTTCCATATCGATCATGCCGCCTCATTACCATACGTCCTCTCCAAGACCAACTTCAAGGGCCGTGTCTTCATGACCCATCCAACAAAAGCCATCTACAAATGGCTGGTACAAGACAGTGTCCGCGTTGGCAACATCTCCTCCTCTGCCGAACAGAAGGTGCAACTATACACTGAAGCCGACCATCTATCAACCTTCCCGATAATCGAGGCCATCGATTACTACACCACCCACACCATCTCATCGATACGAATAACGCCATACCCTGCTGGACACGTACTCGGCGCAGCCATGTTCCTCATCGAGATCGCTGGCCTCAAGATCCTCTTCACAGGCGACTACTCAAGGGAAGAAGACAGGCATTTGATCTCTGCAGAAATCCCCAAGAACACCAAGATCGACGTGCTCATCACCGAAAGCACGTACGGGATATCCCGACACACTCCTCGAATGGAGCGAGAAGCACAGCTCATGAAGAGCATAACTAGCGTGCTGAATCGTGGTGGCCGTGCCCTACTACCAGTGTTTGCACTGGGGAGAGCACAGGAACTGTTGCTGATTCTGGATGAGTATTGGGGAAAGCATCCGGAGTATCAGAAGATCCCAATATACTACGCTTCAAATCTGGCGCGGAAGTGTATGGTGGTCTATCAAACGTATATCAGTGCCATGAATGACAACATCAAGAAACTGTTCCGGGAGCGCCTGGCACAAGCTGAAGCTGCAGGAGATGTAGGCAACGCAGGCCCGTGGGACTTTCGGTTTGTCAGGAGTTTGAAAAGCTTGGAGCGGTTTGATGATGTAGGTGGATGCGTTATGCTGGCTAGTCCTGGTATGATGCAGAACGGGGTGTCGCGAGAACTGTTAGAAAGATGGGCACCGGACCAAAGAAATGGTGTCATCATCACTGGTTATTCAGTCGAAGGGACAATGGCAAAGGAGATTATGCATGAGCCAGAGCAAATAACAGCCATCATGACAAGAGGTAGTCAGACTGCACGAAGACCAGGCGGACCTCGAGAGGGAGAAAAGGTCTTGATCCCACGACGATGTAGCGTGCAGGAATACAGTTTTGCAGCTCACGTTGACGGACCTGAGAATATGGACTTTATCGGCGAAGTGAACGCTCGTGTCGTTGTAAGTTCTTCTATCCTCATATCAGTTATGAAATGCGTATTAATGACGCCTGCAGATTCTTGTCCACGGCGAAAAGCACAACATGATGCGCCTGAAATCCAAGCTTCTCTCTCTCAACTCCGACAAGACCGTCGCCGCAAAGATCTACTCCCCCGCCAACTGCGAAGAGCTCCGCATCCCCTTCAAAGCAGACAAAATTGCCAAAGTCGTCGGCAAGCTCGCGCAGATCCCACCACCGCTCCCCTTCCGAGGAAAAGGTGACCCAGAAGGACGCCAGGAAGAATTAGACACCTCGAAACTCATCACCGGCGTCCTCGTGCAGAACGACTTCAAGATGTCCCTCATGGCGCCCGAAGACCTGCGCGAGTATGCCGGCTTGACCACCACGACTATTTTGTGTCGACAGCACCTCAACCTCAGCGCGGCGGGCATCGACCTCATCCGCTGGGCGCTCGAAGGCACGTTTGGCGCGATCGAGGAGATCACAATCGAAGACGACGCCGTCAATGGCAAGGTGCAGCCCAACGGCAACGGCCTCCACAAGCACGAAGACGCCGACGAGGAGATTTCGCGCTCTACGACCGCGCTGAAGGTCATGGACTGCGTGACCATCTACTGCCGGCCCGGCAGGTCAGTAGAAGTAGAGTGGGAGGGCAACATGATCAATGATGGGATCGCGGACGCGGTGCTCGCCGTCTTATTCACTGTCGAGAGCAGCCCTGCGGCTGTGAAGCGTAAGTCCTTAACGTCCCTCTTTCCCCTTCATCGCGCTATTGAACCCCCTGTGCTCTGTTTGATACATACATATTTACTAACTACTCAAAACAGAATCGTCTCGTTCTCACTCCCACTCCCACTCCCCCTCTCCCCCCGTCAGCGCCCTCCCCACCCGCCTCAAGCCCTCCCACAACCCCCACGCCTCCTCCGACCCCAGCACCCGCTTCGCCCGCCTCTGCATGTTCCTCGAAGCGCAGTTCGGCCCCAACGTCCACCCGATCACGCATCCACGCCTCCCGACCTCAGACCCCTCCTCTACCCCTGAATCCACCGACCCAGACCCAGAGAAGTACACGAAAGCTGAAGTGACGGAGCTGAAACGACTGCACAACATCGGCGTCCCCGTGCCTGGCGTAGAGATACGGTTTGATAACCACGTCGCGCGCGTGTGGTTGGAGGATCTGAGTGTGGAGTGTAAGGTGCAGGCGCTGCGGGATCGGGTCAGGGCGGTTGTGGAGAGGGCGGTTGAGACGGTGAGTGGGCTGTGGGTTGGATGAGCAAGTTAAGGACGTTGAGGGAAGATGGGGGGACGATGTGGATGGGAGAAAGGGTATTTGGAGTAGCTAGCTAAGGCGTGGCGTTCAGCATCTAGCCTTGTCGGGATTGGGGAATATCAGGGATTAGCTTAGGCGGCATAGCTAGCCATAAGTCTAGGACATTTCGTGCCAATGAAACTTTGAAGATTATAAGATTCGCAAACCTCCTCCCTGGATCTAACCGTGTGACACTACCTCCCGAATCACGTGGCTTCACGTCCTCCACGTGCCTCTCACGTGCGACTAACGTATGATGAGTATAAAGCCTTCTCCCCCCGACCCCGAATATAGATTTCAGAGATACAGAGAGCAGGTTCAGCAGCGACCGTGGAAGGCCTCCTATCATTTCAGGGGAATCTACCGCGTGGTGGGAGGCATTTACGGGAGTGTGAACAAAGTACTTGGATGACTTCATGGCTGGGTGGGAGGGTATCAAGAAGCTTCCTGTTACGACCATATGGGAGGGAGAGGCAGTCGAGATTAAACTCCGCTAGAGAATAAGGGCAATGGGGAAGTGCTGCAGCGAGGCGATGACACTCATCACCTCCTCCAAATCGCAAACTTCGCCATCACAGCGGAATAACGACCGTAAAACCTAGCCATCGTCCAGCTCTACTATTGTGCCGTGGCTGTGCTTGTCATTAGCAGCTTCCAGAGGCGGTGATTGGGTTGACAAGGCGTCCGGGCCAGCCGGTCGGTGCATGGAGGAGTGGTCTTGGTGGGTTGTACGCTCTCCATCGTTCTCGATTTCGTAGGACTTTTCTGCTTTGCTGCCTTCATATAGACTACCGGTCCTCTTTTCTTCGTGGGAGGTGTATTTGAGGTCTGGAAGTCGAACCTTGCGGGGTCACGAGCTTGGAACCGACTTGCTCCTGACCGATCTCCGGTAGAGTGATTTCGATAGATACGGGGAAATTTGATAGAGTGTAGCGAGATATCTCTTGGGTCTGTTTTGCAAGTACCTACAAAATGAACCGCATAGAACGATTCTAGGTAGACACAGCATGACACATGTGGCTGACTTTGAACCTCCTTTTCGCTCCTTTAGTTGCAAGTAGTCCCAGATCCAACCGCGTGGAACCATTGGTGTTAGGCACTAATTAACACGCGCTGCTCTGAGTGACATGAGACGACTGCAAAATACCTAGCATAGCTGTCATGTTTACAAATATTTGCCCATCAAACCCGCAGTTTCAATTTTGCTGGGCATGGCGCAGAAGCAAAGAGCATGTCATTCCGACATGTTATTATTCCATCAACTTACATATCTACACGAAACCAAACCATCGTATCTTTTCCTAATCCACCATATACGCCTTCAGCAGCTTCTCCAACTCCACGGAAATGGCATCTCCAACCTCCGCGGTCTTGGCCTCACCACCGATATCCTTCGTCCGTACGTTGTTGTCAATGACAATCTTGACCGCCTCGTCGATCTTCTTTGCCAGCGCGGGCAGATTGAAAGAGTACTTAAGCATCATGCTCATCGACAGCACCGTTGCGATCGGGTTGACAACACCTTGCCCCGCAATATCCGGCGCCGACCCATGAATCGGCTCGTAGATCCCAAAGATCTTCTTCTTGCCGTCCGGAATCCCACTCAGACTTGCAGACGGGAGCAGGCCCAGCGAACCCGGGATAACCGACGCCTCATCGCTGATGATATCACCAAACAGATTGCTCGTGACAATAACCCCGTTCAGCGCCCGCGGATTCTTGACCATCAACATCGCCGCGCTGTCAATGAGATGCGTGCCGTGCTTCAAGCTCGGGAACTCCTTCGTCATGACCTCCTCAAACACCTTCCGCCACAGTCTGCTTGTCGCCAGCACGTTCGCCTTGTCGAGACTCCACACAGGCGCGGGCGGGTCCTCGGCCAGCGCGAGACCCCCGGCCAACCGCACGACGCGCTCGATCTCGGGCCGCGAGTACGGCTCGACGTCCCAGGCGGTGCCGTCGCCGTCGTCCTCCTTGCGCTCGCCGAAGTAGATGCCGCCGGTGAGTTCGCGCACGATGTTGAAGTTTGTGCCGCGGCAGACGGATTCTTTGAGGGGGGAGGCGGAGACGAGGGAGTCGGAGGCGAAGAAGCAGGGGCGGAGGTTGCCGAAGGTGGAGAGCTCTTTGCGGAGGCGGAGGATGCCTTGCTCAGGGCGGACGGCGCCGGTGCCCCATTTCTGAGTGGTGTTAGGAAATGGGGGTGGTGAGGGAGTTGATAGGGGTGTGAATAGGTACGTACAGGGCCTCCTACGGCTCCGAGGATAACGGCATCGGCAGCTTTCGCGGCAGCAAGGGTCTCGTCTGTCAGAGGGGTGCCGTTGGCGTCGATTGAGGCCTGTTTGAGAGTGTTGAATGCTTGTGTCGAGTCTCAGTGTAGGGTGTACATACGCCTCCGAAGAGGTGGTCTTCGAACTCGAACTTGATATCTGACGTTCCTTTCTCAACGACTTTGAGGATCTATTCGAAGGTTAGTCCATGAACACTCTTTGATTGATTTCATGAGTCTACTGACCTTGACAGCTTCTGCAATGACCTGTGGACTCGGCTTAATTATTGCTCGTGGAAATAGTGCGGAGAGCTTACTTCAGGTCCAACTCCGTCGCCTGCAATGCTGTCAGCTAAGGCAACATCAATTGGGTACAGGAAGCAACTTACCTCCGAAAACTACAATCTTGAAAGTAGGCATATTAGTTCAACAATGTTGGTTGTGTTGCAAGAGAAGGTCCGTCACGCATCAACTCTGGAGTAATAAATTTAAGCTCATCGGTTGACGGCGGGGATGGACCGTCTACGCTGCGATGTCGGAGACTGCTCCGCCGACGTCGGACCGATGCATCGCTGTGGCATGACGGACGTATTGGAATCGCATGTCCGCGAGTGGTCGAAGGGGGCCAAAGGAACGACTGCAGGAGAAGCAGGAGGCTGTGCAGAAGCAATCATATCTTGGGCTGCATGCCCCGATGCCCGAACCCTTCATCTCTTCTCCAGCCTCCTCCAGTTCACCCTCAGCCGCCAACACGACCCCGCATTGGGAAGACCGACCCCAGCGATCAGGAAACCCCCTTTCACGCCTCACTTGCTTACCATGGCCATGTGATATGGCAGCTTTTGTGGCTAGTAGGGCGGACTGCTGGGTGCTGCGGAGGACTCGCCCTGTTGCCTCTCGAGTGAGCCACGGCGCTTCGAACGTCGTCCCGGCCTCCTAATGAGTAGACCGCTGGCAATTCACGGTATCTGTTTGAAGACTGGCAGCTCTTATTTCTTTTTCCTTTCGGCAGCTCAATCAGGACCACGGCGCTTGGCCGAGCGGACAGTTCTGCTATTTCTGGTCTCTAGTTGCATACGGCTGCAGCGGCATACCCCCATCCGGTGTATCGTGGCTGGGGTCATGCGAGGCCACAGGCGAACGATGGGGATGGAAAGGATAGGGGGCAGCACACCAAGGAGGCTGGCGGCTTACGAGCGCGTGAGTGTTGCAGAGTTTTCTCCTCGTTTCAAACGCGTTGCAACATCGGCCGTCTTGCCTCTTTGAAAGGCAAACGATGGCCAGCTGCCAGGCGTGCCAGGTCATTGTGTTGCTGCCTTGGAAGTCAGGCGAGGCGCTGCCGGGCACTGGCGCTCAGGGCATAGAGAGGTCTCGGTCTATGACGAACACCTGCATTCGTTTCTCGCTCGTCTTCTCTTTGCGGAACATTCTTGCGCGTGCCTTCTGGCCCGGCGGCTACGGTTCATCTCACGCTGCAGCCGAACGTCTGGGGGTGTTGATCGTATCCTTTTTCAGGGTGTTTATATTGGTGGCGTTCATGCTTGCGGGGTCTCCTCCTCAGCTCTCCAAGGTCAATTACTCCTCTGTGCCCAAGTCTCTGAGCATTCCGACATACTGCTTTCTTCTTTTCGAAGCGCTTCGCGCGCAGTTATTGTGGAACTACTTCTGTCGGCCATGGACTTTTTCGGACGACAGGGCTTACACAGCCACCTGCACGTTCACCACGATCTTTGCCACAGCCACATCCTGGCGCGCCCCTTCAGCATTGCAGCCTGGGGAGGCCGCACCCTCAACGGCCGAGAAAATGGCGACAAGGACATGCTCACTGGTTCAGCAGCTCCGTCCATAATATCAACAGCCCCGCCGCCTGCTTGGAGCGGGCATCTAAATTCAACGTGATCACTACTTCGAGACCCAGCCTCATTGCACCAATCGCTCTCCGCCTCATACCCTCACCGATCTTGCCCTTCACGCAAAGTCTTTTGCATTTGCCTTTTGCAGGCATGCAACGATAGCAAGCTTTTCTTCCTGTCCGATATAACAGTATCGGATACTTAAACGTGAGTATGAATGTCGGCTTCAGAGTCGGCTTCATACTAAAGGCGAAGCAGTACCATTCCTGATGTCTGACTCACCATCTGCCCGGCGTCAACCCGACTTGAACGACCACAACACCATGGCTCCGGGAGAAGGCCCCACAGTAGAAGACTCTCCAGGAGAAGGATCAACTCGTGCAGCGGCCGCCGACGCCGCTTCGTCTCCTCCATCCCCAACTTACTCCCCTCCTCGCCAGCTACAGGATACTCCCTCTTCAATCATGTCCGTGTCTGACTATCTGCCCGGATTTTACCAGTTAAGGATCCATGGGAGCTGTCCCAACTGTAAGCACTGGCACAGGACTGCGACCGCACAGATCTCCCGAGATCCAGCCAAATTCTCCGGTGTCCGCTGTGAGAAATGCAACAAAAGGTGGTTCGGAATCGGAGGGAATGCTTCTCATCCTTCGCTTGCGTCTGTCAATACCCTGCCCGAGGCTGAATGGATTGAATCCCCTAGTTACTCTGCGCTGCGTAACGCTCTCTTAGTCAATGTCCAGACCTTGAGTGCAGTTGGTAGCGGCTCTTCTAGACTGGGTCCTGTTGCTGAGGAGAATACCAGTCCGATATCACACCGGCCTGGCCAAGCCCTACATTCCCGAAACCCATCTTCGCGTAGTAATGTCCATCCACGGCCGAGTCCTACCAAGGTACCAGAAAATGAGGAGAAGGCTGTCGTTCAGGAAGTTACACCCCCGGACGTCAAGCGCCATCAAGTCAAACCAAGTCAGACTGTTGTTCCCGAGATCGAAAAACCAAAGGCAACCCACACGCGCAGCTTCGACAAGGCTAAAAGCCGCGTTAAGCAGTTCAAG
Source organism: Mytilinidion resinicola (assembly GCF_010093595.1). Lineage (NCBI taxonomy): Eukaryota > Fungi > Ascomycota > Dothideomycetes > Mytilinidiales > Mytilinidiaceae > Mytilinidion > Mytilinidion resinicola. The sequence continues at coordinate 350,114 of NW_022985438.1, forward strand.
AAGAAGTTCGAGAAAGTGACTCAGCGAATGAGAAGTGGCCTTACGTCCTTGAAAAAGAAGACGAAGAGGAGCAAGAAGGGAAAAGAAAAGATCGACGAGCCAAAGAATACCCAGGCCGTTCGCCAGGAAGAGGCGCTACGAACTAAGCCGGATATCACTGAGGACAAAGGAGTGGCCGATACTCCCAAAGGCGAAGGCCAGCCCGAAGGATCTGTAGACACCTCGTCAGGTAAAGGAAAGGCCAAAGAAGAACCATTGTGGCCCGGGTCTACAAACGAGGACCCAGGACCGGCGGATACTAATGGAATTCCTTCGCCAGAGCCTTCCCCACCACTTTCTGATCCACAGGCACGGAGGCGTCGTCGGGACGCAGAGATTGACTACGTGCGCAAGGAACTTACGAAGCTCAGTGCCTGCACATGTGGACCCAACTGTGGGCCTGAATGCCGTTGCAGGCACCACGGTCGGCCGGTCGGCCCCTTTCACCCTAGGCGCTCCCAGGACGACTCCTCCATCGACTACTACAGTCATCCCAGCAATCCCGATGCTGAGCCTCCTATACCTCAATTACCACAGACTGGGCTTAGAGGTTTAGGAGGGCTCAGGAATTCTGCTGACTTTGACTATTTCGGCGTCCAGTTCGAACACTCCGGGTCCGAGTCCCACTACCCTGGCAGCATCGCTTCAGGACTCTCCAACCGCGTCTCCATCGGCGCGATCACGATCGCGACGACGCATAGTAGTAGCAACTTCTCAACAGCGAGGACCTACGTTGGCAGCGAAGGTATGACGGCTACGTCGCCTCCGATCACAATGCTACGCCCAAGGCCTCAGTCTCTCCCACGCCCGCACTCTCGTTCGCCACGGATTGCCTCGGCGTCGCCACCAACGTCACCTCTACGTGTTTCGACCTTCGCAAGGGCCCGTGATAGTTATGCGAGCTCTACGGACGACAGAGATGATGATGGACCTGTTCAAGACGGCCTCGATGAATTTGGGACTACTCCGACACAGCATAACTACATTGAGGCACTAAGAAGCTTCCAGGAACACGAACGAGGACGCACCTTTTCACAGACTCACGGCCGCGACAACGATAGCCAGCAAGGGGATGCTATCGCAAGGCACGACCATGCGCCCATAGTCAATGGTCACGCGCCGATGGTCAATGGCCATGAGTACGAACGAAGGCTCAGCGAGCCGACGAGCAGCACCGCATGAGAATGAGAGTTCTCAGCCTTTAGTTCTTCGATGATGAGCAACAGCATCCGTTCCCCGACTTCGATTTATGGTTTCCACGGTTTTTGATGACGATGAGACCATGCTTCCCGATATACCCACCTTTGACATACGCCGCATCACGCCCCGTCACGCCTCGCAACACCTTCTCGTCGCTTTCGCGCCTCAATACACCCGTAACTACCTCCTTCCACATCTACCTGGCGGCACACATGTACATTTTTCTGTATCTCTACCAATACTTCTCCACCACGACACATAGGGGGACCTCTCGGGCATTACTAGGTTGGACGGACGGACGCACGGACGCACGGAAAGATACCCACACCTATGACCTTACCATCATTATCGCTTACCACCTATAATCTTGTTTTCTCCATTTCATTACGCTGTCCTACTTCTCAACCTTCAGCTTGTTGGATTTCGGCTTCCGGTTCAGTCCTGTCTTCAGACGTTACCAGGGTCCCCGGCGATGCTTTTTGGTCATGGCACGTGTATTATATACCCCATTTCATATCAGTGATATAGACCAGGAAGGCTTAGAGGCTGCGTTTGTTTTATTAGACAAAAGCTCCAATGCTTAATTTCGTATTCATGAATGGCCGTGCTTCGTACTTCGTGACCACCTCGCCCTCCCATCTCCTACCTAATATCAGGCAGTCTCTCCCACTCCGACATCGTAATCCTACTCCTCCCCTTCCCAGCCCCCTCTACCGCACCTCCACCCCCACCGCCCAAACTCGCCCTCCCGCTCGTGCTCTGCCTCCTTGTCTCAACTACCTGCTCCGTCTTCCCCCTCCTCACCCCCCTATCCCTAGCAAAGATCTGCAACCCCCGCAAATGCGTATCCTTCCCATTCTGATGGTTCTCCAGAATCTTAACCTGCACCAAATGCGCCCTCAACTCGGGCAATCTCGCGCGCCTGCGGCGCCGTCTCGGCCGATCCAGCTGCATCAGATCCCCCTCCTCCTCATCCTCCTCCTCCTCATCAGAAGAACCACGGTCGCCGCCAGAAGAAAACTCAGATCCATCGTCCTCGCCGTCCTCGTCGGACGCAGACGCAGAAGCATTCGAAACCACCCGCACAGGGCCCGGCCCGCCCTCCCGCCCCGGCGCGGCAACCGCGTCCCCGACGTCGCCCACACCCTCGAAGCCGACCCACACCCAGCCGCGCGGCTGCTCGAGCCGCAGCTCGCCCCACTCCTGCAGGTCGTTGGGGCCCGTGCCGGCCAGGAAGAGGATGCGCGTGGGCGTGTACGACTCGTCGGCCTCGAAGTCGAGGTACAGGCGCACGCCGACGATGCGCACGCGCTTGAAGAAGTGCAGGTTGAGCAGGTGCGGCTGCGGGCCGTCGGATTGCCAGAAGTGCGTGGTGAGGGGGGAGCGCAGTTGGGGGATGCTGCAGCCGGGCTTGGAGGAGGAGACGGTCCAGGAGGCCAGCGAGGAGATTTCTTTGAGGTTTGGGGGGAGCGGGGGCGAGGGGGGGAGGTGCAGGGGGGAGTCTTCTGGGTGGGGGGTGTTAGTTGAGGGAGGGGTTGTGGGGAAGGGGATGGGGGGCGTGAGGGGAGGTTGGGAGCACGTGATCTGGGGATGTGTGAAGATGTGGGCGTTGAATCCCCGGGGTGGTGGATCCCGGGGAAGCGATGAGACAGAACGTGGGAAAGCGGGGGGTGGAGAGTAGGAGAGACACAGATGTTGCGCTCAGCCGAGAGAATGTGATGCTGCAGAGATCGGCGTGTGTGGAAGAAAGAAAGCTCGAGCGGAAAGCAAGGAGGGTGACGATGTATCACATTGCAAGATATAACTTTCTTAAGCAAGTTGGCTTACCTAATGGCTCCTCCTCCTCCTCTTCTTCTTCCTCTTCGCCATCAGCCTCCTCTACCAGCTCATCGTCCTCAGCATCGTCGTCTTGGGTGAGATCGCTGTCCTCCTGCGGATCCACAAACTGCTGCTGGGGCGGCGTAGGCTGGGGCTGCGCCTGGTGGCGACGCGTGCGCGAGAAGCTGAAGTCTGTTCTTGGAGGCATCGTGGCGGTGGGGTTTGCAGACGCGGCGAGGTGTGTTGTTGACGCGCTAACCTAAGGTTTGCGTGCAGGGGACGGCAAGTGAATTATGCGCGGCATGCCGACCCGGGCTAGCGTCGATGTGCCGGGAGGATTCCGGCGGGCAGCCTAGTAGGGTGGTCTTCGGCCTCACCTCCCGTCCCAAAACGCCATCAATTTCTCGACCGCCGACGCCACCGACGATTGTGATAGCTGGCGCTCGCGAGTCAGTTATCACCGACAGAACTAAGTATGGCTATCCCAACAACACGTCTCCACAACCGCTGCTGTTTCTGTCAGAAGCCTGTCACCGGCCTGTCATCCTGTCCTGTCTGTTCTTCGCGACTCGTCAATCAATTCCCCGTCTGCACGAGCCTTGGAGACAGGACATCCGCACCGGGACGGGTGATGCGCAGATCACCTCCAGGGGCCCTCTCGGAAAGGAGATTAAGCTGATCTGGACGTCAACCCAGCGATGCTGGACGCGCGCCTCCGATATTGCGTCCACGGAACAGCTTGACCTCATGGAGCTCTTGACAGACTCCTTGAGAGGAGTCTGAGAAGGCACGTCTATGTAGATGTAGGAAAGCAGAAGCAATGCGGGAGTCTCTCAAAGGCATCGAGGGTCTACCCTGTACGCAGCATCTCCCCGCTGCTGCTGATCTGTCCCAAAAGACGTGCAGTCGATAATCAACCCTGGCGTTTCTCCGCCTGTCACAACAACTGCCGGCGCCTGATCAAGCAGCCTCTCCCTCTTCTCGCCCCACCTGGCCCCGTCGTGCCACCAGTGATCATTCTCCAGGGCAAATGCATGGACCGAGTGGAGCCCCGCTGCACGATCTGCTCACCATTGTCCAAGCAGAGACCTATACTGTCTGCGGCCACAGTCTCCCGGGGCCATGCTTGTATACTGCATCTATCGTCAAACTTCTCCTGCTTTTTTGTACCTCTCGCTTCCTGCACCGTCCATTCATTTTCATTCTCATTCCCATGCTATCACATCAAGTTTTCCCAGGAAACCGGTACTTGACGTCGTCGTCGCAGCTTGTGTCAACCCCCAGACCTACCCACTTGCATCTATCTTGCGTGTAGTACCCTCATCAACAACACCTTATCCCTTGCCTTTTCCACTCTGTTGTCCAGCTACTGAAAGTTATTCGTTCATGTCGATTCTTGTTCACCCACTGCCAAATTTTGAGTGATTACTTGCTCAATTCGGCCAACGTTCTTGCCACTTGCTCAAAGCTTTTTATTCTCCATCTACAAACGCTCACACAATGTCTCATACGAATCACGACGTGGCCAGCCGCGGTATTGAGCAACGAGATGTGGCTATCGCGTTCCTCGTAGCTACCTGGGTATTCGTGCTATTGCGCATATACGTTCGAGGATACATGATCCGCAACTTCGGCTGGGATGATTCCATCATGATACTAGCAAATGTGAGACTTCCTTGCTCCAGTGCTGATATCAAGCTGACTTTTCTCCAGCTTGTCTTTACCATGTACTGTGTTGCCATATTGTACACTGAAGCACACGGAGCAGGCACGCATCTGTCTGACCTGGCCGCTATAAACAAGATCATCAACGTGAGTCAAACATTCTACAAAGCCGTTTGACTTGTCTCACATGCTCTAGTGGACCATTGCCGCCCAGGCCATCTACATCGTCACCATATGCTTCCTTAAGATCTCCCTAGGCATATTCTTCAACCGCATCGTAGTCAAGCCATGGCAGAAGACCTTGATCCTCGTAGTGGTCGTCGTTAGCACCGTTCAAAGCGTCGCCAACTTCTTCTTCGCTATCTTTCGCTGCGGCGCGCCAGTTGGAGACTACCTAACCAAACAAATTGCAGGCCAATGCGCTTCTCGTCGTACCAACCTCATCTTGCTATACATGCATGCTGCTGTGACCACTATAACCGACTGGATATTCGCCGGACTACCAGTCGCAGTAGTATGGGATGCAAAGATGGACGTACGCACAAAATGCTCAGTTGGCTTTATCCTCTCTCTAGGCGCATTGTAAGCTCCTTCCCGGCCCCCGTATCTCGCTCCATCTAACATTCCGTAGCGGCAGCATCTGCTCCATTGTCCGCTTTTTTTACATCGACGGCCTCACACGCACCGACGACTTCTTTTGTAAGACCCTCCAAAACCCCCAACGTCATATTGCCATGGCTAACATTACACTTTGATCAGGGAACGCAACCAACACCGCCATCTGGTCCACCATCGAGCCCGGCGTCGGCATAATAGCCGGTTCCCTCGCCACAATGCGCCCCCTCTTCAAATCTGTGTTCACAAGTGTCCGCGACCTCACTTCCAGCGCTTCACAGATCTCGAAGCGGATGTCGCGCTCCTTCCGCTCACCCCCGGCCTCTGGCGCTGACAAGAGTGTTCTCGATAGCCAGAAACGCGGCTCTGCGTATTTGAGACCGGACAACTATAGTGGCAATGATAGCCAGCACACCCGCACCACGACCACGGCGGTGAGCAAGGACGGAAGATCGACCGAGATGAAGCCGGGCTTCTCGGCGACTCAAACGGCCGCGAGCTCCGAATACATCGTTACGAGGAACGAGGATCAAGACGGGCAGTGGCCTTTTGACCGAAGCGTTCTAGTGACACACATGTCGAATGAGGAGGATGGGATCGAGGTTGATCGGAGGAGCTCGCATACGCTAGGGGAAGAGGAGGGGAATGATGTGAGGGCGAGTTTTAGGCTGCCGATTAAGGGCCAGAGGAGGAGCGAGGATTAGATGGTTTGAAGCAAATTACCTTCCCGACTACTCTCGGACTTTCTTTCCTTTATGGGCCTTGGACGACTTACTCTTTGTAATAAGGTTTTCACTCACGACGTTCTTTTCGCATGTTTCGGCGTTTGCTTGGGGAAGGGGGAAGATACCACTTTTGCGCTGTTTTGTTTCATTCGCTGCTGGCCTGAAGGGTCATTGTAATTACCTTTTGGAGGGAAATACTAGAACGACTGTTCGCGGAGCTCTTTCAAGTCCTCGAATTATTCCTTCGTTGACAATGCAGGAGATTCGAGGGCAAGTACTCCTCAGTTAAGAAAATCGCTAGGCTCAATGGTAAATCTATGAAGTATCCCAGTCCTATTCGCGTTACTTTCTCGTTCGATCTAAACTTTACCTCTTGAGTCCGAACGCTTACTATTTCTTCTTTCCTCGCCCTCGATGAAGGACTAGACCACTCTGACCGAAGGACGCCGCTAGTTTCGGCGCGGGCACATCCTGTGCATATAGGCTGCGTCTTATAAGATTGTGATCATCCGACCGTCTTACTGCCTTCGAAACACCACCTTCTATAGTTACCCCTTTATCATCTCCACCCACCACCATCACCATCACTAAACCCCACCTCCTCCGACCATGACACCTTTCAGATGATGTCTTTTGCTCTCTCCCTCCCATGTCACGTATTTCCTGCGTTTTCGACACCCTCTCACCCAACCATCAGCGCCAACCATATGCCATTTTGCTCAGCTGGAATCTACGCACTCCCGTAGAAACCCTCTCACCACCCGGTGGATCCTATGAAATGGTAGAAGGGTTCGCGAGAAATGTTGAAACTGCGAACTCTGTTTGTCTGAAAAGCAGATTCGGAGCACAGGGGGGGAGGTCTTATAGGTGGCGGATGGTGGGGGCATATGGGGGGCATGTGGAAAAAGGGGGGGGGTGGGGCGGCGTGAGATGGTAGGGAGGTGAGCGGCCTGTCAAAATTGCTCCCGCTCCAATCCCGTGACTCAGCCAGACTCTCCGGCCCTTAAATACGCCTCCTGCCCAAGACTTTGGAGAACTAACAGTCGGAAAGAGAACAACAGAGCAGCAAAACCGAGATAGCTTCAACTCCCATGGAGAGTGCAAACCCACCACTTCGCTCTTCCTCATGTGCTGGGCATCGGCTTTGCCGATGTAATCGGCACCTCTAGACGTTCTTGAAGATGGGCGTAGCCAGGAGTCAGCGATAGACCTCGAGATTAAACCACTGTTCCAGTTGGCATTGTGCTAGTGGTGGTAAAGCCTGCTGTTCAGAGGAGATGGTGAGCGTCATTATCTTAATATGGGGACCACCTCCCCATAGACCTCCGAGGCCGTCGAAGTTGAAAAAAACCGCTCTCCCCAGGTCATGGACCAATATCTGAGGTCATTTGAACACACCACTGCTGGCGCCATAGCATATTGCCTGCAAAGATTTTGATGATCCTACCAGCTCTCCGACCATCATATCCTCCGACGAGACTTTTTAATCTGCCAGGCAAGACCAAAGCCCTTTGTTGCTTCCGAAGAGGTGGGCTGATGGAAGATTTTAAACCCAAGGATAGCTGGAAGCACGTGAGTTGGTAGGGGTTCATGTGATAAGGACTCCTGTGTGGCGCTCTTGTTTGGGATGTAGGATGGCCTAAAGTGAGCTACTTACCGATTCAACAGACTGCATTGCAGAGGGTTGAGCAATGACCTGTGCTAGATGGCTGCAGCGTATCTTTCTACGATCCATTTCCAATGTGGTTTGGGACAGTTCAAGGCATTTCTGGAGGACTCGAGAAAACGCGAGATGGCTGGAAGATGACCTAGAGTATATTCGAAGAATATCTGTTACATTACCTCCAAACACCACGCCACATTCAAATACTAAATCAGCCCAGAGGCCCAACCCATTAAAGCACAACACACCCATCCAATAGCCTCCTGCACTCAATCCTTACTCACCCACTCCCCAACCCCAACCCCTTCCCCCCAATCTCCGATACCTCTCCCCCTCCCTCCCCACCCACCACGCCCGCACCACCGTCGCCAACGAAACAATCTCCAACACGCCCTCTGCCAACGCCCCCCACCACGCCGCCCGCATCTGCCCACACAAACTCCCCAAGTTCCCCACCGCATTATCCAGCGCCTTATCATGGCGACGCGCGCACGTATACGACAAAAAATCATAATGCTTCGTCTTATCCAAGTCGTCAACTTTGAAGTACACAGCCGCAGCAACCCAGACAGCGATGCCGAAGGCGGCGAAGAGCACGGTGACGACGTTGCCGACTTTAGTTATGCGGCGGACCTGGGGGTTGGGGGTGGGGCATTAGTAAAGGCCCTCGCTTTTTTAATATATATCGCTGAGTATGTAACTCGGAGGGAAAGGGGATGATGGGGGGGAAAGAGATGGGGTTCCACACACCGCCTTGCTGAAACTCGCCACGCACAGCACCGCACTCGCCGCTGTCGCGGCGACCGACGCGCCCAGCAGCACCAGCGTCGGCCGCATGTCCAGCCCCCGCGCCCAGAGCCGCTGGTCCGGCGTCTGGTCGTGCGCCACGACGTAGTCTTTGTGCTTGTAGTAGACGGCGACGACCTGGCCGAGAACGATGAGGATGCCGCTGCATAGGAGCAGGGAAAGGATGCGCAGCGCGAGGCGGATCCGGGCGATTGCGGTTTCGCACCGGCGGACTTTCTGGGCGCCGATGGAGACGAGGCGGTCGTGGTTTGCGGAGGCGATCAGGTGCGCTTTTGCTTCGTCGTCGGCGGGGATGTGCGCGTGGCTGTAGCTGTGGGAATGGGAGTGGCCGGGGCCGTCGGGGCGGACGGGACGCATGGTGGGTTGGAGGGAGATATTGGATGGGGGGTGTCTGCTCCGAATGTGGAGAGATGGAGATGTCAACGAACGGAAGGTGCTGTGCACAAGCTTCACAGAAAGGACTGGAGGAACGCGTCTTTGCTCTTTGATTGATGAAAGATGGAGAGATATCGAGATACTGCTTGCAGAATCTAAAAGGAGAAGGCTCACTTACATAGAGTTTAGAGATGGCCTTACTGTCTATCTGAACTTACCGGTGCCGCATCTATTTCAAGACCCCTCATGAAACAGGTGCTGACAGATACAGGAAATGGTAGTTTTCGGGTACGGCTGGGCCATTACCAACTGCTCGACCGGCTTCAATATCAAGCCTCCCTCTTGGCATGGTGGAGAATTCGACTTTCATGGTGCTGGATGTGGCTGAAAGTCCTCACAAACTCCACAGCTAACCCAAACGAGGAGAGGCTTGACGCGAAATAATGAACGAACGGTAAGCTCCCTCATCCACCGGTCCGTTTGACTCTCTTGCCAAGAGGGCATATTCCAACCTTGGAAGATTGTTGTTAAGTTGGTGTGGCTGGGGAGAAAAGGGGGCGGCGTTAAACGAAGTGCCTCATCGACCTTGCTCCACAAACTTTTCTCTTTGATTAGTTGCAACAGCGAGGCTTGAATGTTTAGTGCCTGGCGCCAAGCTCCACTTGCCTAGAATTCGACATAGCAGACGATGATTGATGTTTCTTGCCGTGCTTTGTCAACGGCGAAGCGTGGTGGCTATTGTTGCATCCCCCTGAGGCGGGATTGGTAAGTTCTGGGTGTGGTTCCTGAATATGTACTCCATTTCTGCGCGAGGCTGCGATACAGCAATTTCGCTTCCATGTCTTCATCCATTGTATATGTAGTGGTGGCGGGTAGTACAGCTGTCCAACCCCAAGTTTTATTCTCAGCCTCATCAATCCTTTATCATGCTTCGTCCCACGTCGATCTTCTCGGCCGTCCTCCTCCTCATCTCGACACAGGTATCAGCACAACTGGACCTGCAAGGCGCTGATCCGAAAGACTCCGACGCCTGCCTCAGCCTAAGCTCCGTCAACGAGCTAGGTTTCCTATCCAACGGCGTGGACCTATGGAAAAGTCTCAATATCGATAGCATCCTCACGAATTTTGTGTCTGGCGGTCTGTCACAGACGTGGGTAAAGGACTTCTACCTCAATGAAGCTCTCACGCCCGACGAGGCTGCCAACGCCGGAAATTTCGATTGCACGACAGAGAACTCGACGTGTGTTCCCGTCTTCGGCAGCTGCGATAGTTACCAGTCTGCACAGGCTATGGCGGTAACATTTGCGCTAGTCAATGCGCATCGCCTGTTGAGCATTCAAATCAAGTCGTATGACGAGGCCGTCAACATCTTCTCAGCGGAGTATGTCTTTGAATTCTCCTGTTGCGTTCCAAGCACATTTTTGCATAAGGAATAGCCCACTCATATGTCCTTGTAGTGGTAACTCGGTCGCCAACGACCTGTTCAACCATGTCAGCATGGGCCGCGATTTAAGCAAGTTCGACGTCGGCGCATTCTTCAGTGGATTTGAATTCGGGGTTGAGCTGGCCTTGCCGGCGTTGGGCGGCGTGTTTGTGGATGCTCTGAAAGAGGGCTTAAAAAAAGGTCTGAAGGTACGTGTCTAGCATGAAAAGCCAAACGTGCAATTCGAGCCCCAGCTAATGAGGAACTTTTAACAACAGACCGTCGTCGAGAACGCCGTCGAGTCAAATTTCAATCTCGGCGACGACTCAGCAAAGGATCCCGGGCCCTTCATCAATTCCCTCCAAGTCGCATTTAAGTCTAACCAAGACGCGTTGCGCGCTGTCATGGCTGGATACTTCAACCAAGGCAACACCGATCCGACATTAACCGCTACCCCGGAAGACACAGTCGCCTACCTCGAGCAAGGCCAATTCCTCGCAGGCTTCCTCACCAACGGAACAACAGAAGCATCAGCCACCACGGACGCCGCACAGGAGATCGTAAAGCAAGCAGTCAGTCTCCCACACCTTCTTCTCCATCATTTCCAACCCATCTGACTTGCGAATGCAGGCCGCGCCCATAATTGCAGCCACCTGGCGCGCAGAAAACGTCAAAGTCGTTCTTCTACCGGAGGTAAGCTTTACTGACGCAACCCTTCTCCGGCCCCTTCTAACAAGCCACTCCTCATCCAGGCCGGCTGCGACCCCGCAGACTTCGCCCAAGGCTGCGAGAGCGGCAACGGCCCCTGCGGGCCTTTCGACTTCGTCGCGAACCAAGACCAGCTCCCGAGCGTGGACGGGAAAAACCTGTGCATTGGCGTTAGGCGAGGTTTCGACCGCGAGGCGGACGCGAACCCGAAGCTGCAGTCTTTCTTTATGAATCCGCAAGATGTGTTGTTGAATGCTGTAAGTTGAGTCCCTACTTCACGACAATTTTGGGATTGAAAGGATCGACTGACTGACTGACTGACTGACTGACGATTATAGGCAAAATGTCTCACGTCGGGGAAGAATAATGAGATTCCGCCTGCGCAGACGGAGGACATGGCGAACGGGTTTCCGCTGTGTACGTTTGCGTTGAAATCGTGAGTTACGTTCTAGGGATTTTTAGATGCACATTATTGCCACAGTAACCAAATTCCCTCCCCCTAGCCCCCGCCCCAAACTGGACAGATCTCACAACCCTGCAAAAGGTCACATACGCACCAATCACAGCGCAAAAAACCCACAAAAAAGTTAATCTAAATGCATCTCACATATCCATCTGAGTGATCAACTTTTCACCTAAGTATCTATGAACACGCTGCCCCGAAAAGAGTGAGAAAGGGTAGGAATACATGGCCGGGGTGGTGCCCTGCATATACAAAAGATATGGTGCTACTTGGAAGTGAGACCTTGATTTTTGGAGTGTGGAAGGAGAGGATGCCCGAAGGCGAAGAAGAGAAGAGGGACGGGGGAGGGGGGGGAGTTCACGTACTTTTTCTCAGCTTGCCCTGCCTTGGCTCAGGAAAACCAGATCTCAAGCACGAATACAAATTCAAGGGGATCGGAGCGGGATCGGAGCGGGATCGGGGTCATTCCTTTCGTCTACCCACAGTACGTTTCAGGGAAGACGAGCTGCACACCCATCCAATTGTCGCACGCACGGTAAAAATTATGAAGAACTCTCAATCCAATATATTCATACCACTTCTATCTTCGTATACATATACAGACCACCTTCCTTCCCCCCTGCCCCTCAAACCATCATTCCAATATCGAATATCCAATCATTAAGATATGCGCACACATTAATCCGCCATAAATCATCAAACCACCATAATCTCAGAGATTCTTGGGAAAGAAAAAAGCAACAGAAAACGAGGGACCGACATTATCCAATCTAACGAACCCACTGTACCAGCCCGAAGATTCGCGAATCCGAAAATGTCTGATTATTGCGTGTAGAAATCATGTGGAAAGTTGCAAGCGAGAGTCATGAAGTAGTAGTAAATCTTCGGAAGACATGTTTTTAGATATGAAGATGAGTACCCCTCATGCAAAGAACAAACGGAAACGCTGGATGCAAGAACGCTGTCAAAATAGGACGGGCGAGGAAAAAAGTAGGGGGTAGAGGTATGGGAGATAGGGGAGGGGAGGGTAAGTGTACGGAAGAGATGCGATAGTTTCAGGAATATGAAAGGAAGAGGAGCCAGGTATGACATGGTGTAGTGTATGGTTGGCGGAGTTTTAGGTATTCTAGATCAGGCCGTGCGACCGGGTAGCCGCACTAGATACCGGCTGTTTGAAATGTCGACGATCTTCTTGGCCTTCGCAAAAGAAGTAAAAGCTAGCTTATATGATGGCGTAGATGGGCAAAGTAGCTTAAGCGCGAAGCATGAATGGCAGAGCAGAGGGCGCGAGGAAGGGGTCACCTCCGAAACGCACTCTTACGTCCCAATGGGCTCTCCAACTGCGGCGCCAACGACCGTATCGGCTCTCTGATTCTTCCCCCTCGTGCAACCGGCGTTGTGCCCGTGCAGAAAATACACAAGAACGTCGACGGGATGTTCTGGTGATTTAGGCCTAAGCAGCGAACATGCAGCCACTTAATGCACGACTCGCACTGCACCATCAGCTGGCCATCGTACTCCATCGAATTGCAGACGCAGCGAATGCCCTCGTTCGAGACTGTGCTACGGTCGGTGCTGGGAGTGTTGAGGTCCGGGTCGGCGATAGTGGAGGGCGAGGAGTGGTAAGAGTTGGAGTTCCTGGTAAAGGGGTCGTAGGAGAGTTGGGGACTGATGCCGGGTTTGGAGAGCTCAGCGGAGGCTTGGGCCCAGCGCTGATTGTGGGCGAGGAGGGTGCCTTGAGCGGAGCGCTCTGGGAGGAGTGTTAGAAGGGTGATAGGTAGGCATGTGTCTCTTGTGCTTACCACTCCGTTTTAGGCGATCCTCCACCACTTGCTTCAGAGCGCCTTGTGCGTCGCCTACACTATCGAGAGGGGATATCTGTGGCTCCTCGGATTTTGTCTCGCCAAATGAGCCCCCGAAGCTGGACATGCTGTACCTCCGGAAGGGATTGTTCGATGTCTTTTGGATGTTCGTTTGTTGATTGAGATTACTGTTAGAGCGAGAGAACCCAAACGGGGTCTTTTCGAAAGCCATTGAAGTCGGCCTGGGCACCTTGAACGAGTCAGAGCGGTCTAGCGTGCTATCAGCCCTTGCATGTTTCGAAGCGCGGCGTGACGTCGCAGGAACATTGAAGGATGTGTTTCGACTGAGAACGACGTGATCAGAATCAGACTCGGTGTCCTCGTCCTCATTCCATAGACCAGGATACGGCTGTTGGTGGTCTTCACGAGTGTCCATTTCCTCCTCGACAGGATCCGTTTCAGTCCTCGCATGGCCGGATTCATCAATGACTAGACGAGTCCGAGGCCGTGCTCTTATTTTCTCTGGTATAGAGGTGAGAGAGCCTTGGCTTTGTCGCTTGAGTGGTGATGATTTCCGAGGTATGTGGTACCCGGCACCACTACCCACTGAGGGCCTCAAGTCGACGGGTGACGGCTTGCTCTTTCGAAACCCGCTGTCCGTATTGCTCCGCTGTAGCCCAGGCCCGGTAGCAGCTGGGTTAGACCCCGAGGACGAAGACGTATTAGTTCGTGAGTGTTGGCCCTTCGCCTTCCTGGCCAGCTCCTTTTCTCTATGAGACTCTCGCACCTGATGCTCATACGGCTGCCTATTCTCGTGATCAGCACTTGTATCCGGAGGCAGACCGTTGAAAGATTCGCTGGGAGCTATTTTAGTCGGACTTGAGAAGCTGAATATTAGCGTTGGGTCGACGCCTGCAGTAGTCGACATGAACGAGTTTGGCCTCGAATTCGTAGGCTTGCTGTCATGGTTATCACTGGTTGCAAACGACGCAAAAGTCGGGCCATGAGTACTCGCTGGCAGTCCCGTCAAGTCCTGGAACGCTTGCATGTTCATCTGAGGAGTCGGCGAGTTGAAAGCTTGCCAATTGACCGAGGTATCTATCTTGTGAGGCGTGGGGCCGAACGGGTCAGAAGCAAAAGGCATATCCACATCCATCCCGCTTCCATCGTTAGACTGGTCCCAGAATAATCGCGAATGTGGAAGCGCGGGTGCAGACATGGGGCCTGAATTTGGGAAGGGTGCAACATCTGGAGAGAATTGCAAATTCGGAAATTGGAAGGGGGTAGGCGTATAGAAGTCACCACCCTGCTGTTGGCCTGCAGCAGCAGGCGTCGACACCGTTTGCTGCACAATTGTAGAAGGGGTTGCCATTTCCGCTCCCATCCTCCTCCTCGATGAGGCATCCCGTGTCGGTGGCGGTGTCTGCATTTGAGACATGTCCATGGTGGCAGTCGTCGAGTTCGGTATTGACGAAGGCTTACGATGTGAGCCGGTAGGGTTCCCCCTAAAGCCTGATAGGACAGGGGACGAGGAAAGCCTCCGGGAGGGCTCTACTGGAGGCAACGGCAAATGGGTGTTCGGGGTGAAATGATTGACATGGAATCGAGGGTCGTCTGGTGACGGCACTTTCGAGCTTCTGGAGCTTGAAGGTCTGGGCGTCAATTGAGCATATGTCGGTGTTTGTGCAGGTGTGCGGCGCCCATTGACTCGAGGAGTAGCAAAAGCGTCTAAAAAATGTGATTGAAAGGCTTCGGCTTTGGGAGTCTGGAGAGCCCCTTCGGGAAAGGTAGCCGTAGTCGGGGTCGAGGACGGGCTTGGTAAGTGCCAATCCGCGTATCTGAGGGTACATCATGCATGTCAGCTGTGAAATCCGAAGGTTGCTTGTGGGTAGCTAGTCAGAGATGACGAGTATAGCAGGATAGACGACATGTTTGCAGTTTTACAGCGTGGATGTCTGGGAATGACCATCGGCGGAGCCGTAAAATTTGTAGAGCACTGGCAAGCCTTCCCCGAGGTGGTGGAGGAAAAGTCATCGAGGGGTGACACGAGACAGGAGGCTATGGGCTATATGATGAAATTCCATACCCATATATGTGCTGGTCTGTATTCATAGCAAATAGGCAGGGCCTCTACTGTTCCCTCAATGGCCACACACTCCTATAAAGGCCAATATAAGATTCTCGGGAGTCGGGAATAGGGTCGAGGGATTCGGCAATTGTAGCAGGCAGAGGGCGTGTCGAAGGACGAAGAGAGGAGGCCGATCTTTCCAAGAGGTGTGGGAATCGTGCGGTTCGAAGTTCGAAGGCGAAGCTTTCGGTGTGGTACGCTGTAAAACGGCGAGGGTAGGATGCGGCAGATATCAAAGCTGTGAGACCTCGTGGCTGCAGGTACGGCGCGACGGTCGAATGGCGGGAGAGCTGCAAAACCAGAGGGGTTCAGGTTAGAGCGGATCGGGACGTGGTACTCGATGGAGCCTGGGCAGAATGCGGTGGGCGATGCGAACCGGGAGAGAGGCTGGAGGTATGTGGAGGGCACGTATTGGGAGATACAATAGAACTGGAGATGACATACCGGCGCCCAGCAACGTTGGCTGCAGGAATGCTCCTCCTGAGTGTGGAGCTCTCGCCAGCCCGTGCCTGGCTATCCGTATACCAGCTGTTTAGGGAGCTGGCGTGGGCGTAGCCTCAGCATGGCGGCGGGGATGCATCATGGGAGAACAGCTCTGGGGCCGTTATTGGCAGGGAGTAGTCTGGCGAGGCACAGGGACAGAGCGGCGCCGCCGGGTGAGGTGCCCAGGAACGTTATAATTGCAGCGGCTCTGTGCCTTGCTCGCCGAGAGCTAGATGGACGGGATGGGAGAGGAAAGGTGCGAGCTGAAGGCAAGGAATTCACTGCTTAGCCGCGACTGCCCCTCAACCATGCCGCCACTAGACACAACGTTAGGCTCCTAGAGATCTCGCAGATCATGCTGCTGTTCACGCCAGCCGTTCTCCCGCTCTGGCCCAATCACTGCGAGCATGCTCGCTGAGAGGCGGCGGAGGAGCTGCACTCCTGAACGGCCGTCCCGCGATGGCGAAATAGAAGACGTCAATCCAGGCCTCGAATCAGCAAGTGGGCGCACCCTACGCGGGCCGGGCTGCTGCCAGCTCAGCAGTTAATCTGCCGTCTAATGCCTGCGGTTTGTCCATGCTCCCTCAAGCGAAGTCGCATATCGCTGCCCGCGGCCTGATGCAATTGGCTCGCAGGCGCCGCACTACCGCCTGTTCACCAGAGTCAGCCCGTCTGGAGAAGCCTCCACGCCGAGTTCCGTGATACCGCTGTGCCGCGCTGGATGTCACCAGAAGTTGCCACGGCTGCTGGCCTCGCCGCAACCTCAGAGTCTTGAGCCACTGCATGCACAGCTGCGGTGGGCGAGGCCGTTTCAGCAGCAGCACAGTCGCTTGACGTAGAAACCCTCCGTTGTCCTCCGCTGTCGTGTGCTTCAAGCGCCCTGGAGCTGGGGTCGGCGTACCCTAGGCCAGATGCAGCAACGCTCAGGGCGCGGAGCCAGACTGACAGATGGTGGGACAGGCGCTGACCAACTCAGCATCCTCACTGACAATTATCTCTACACCAGAGCACCAGGTCATCTTGAAGACTTGAGATGATTTACGCAAGTAGTAGAACAAACTATCTATGCACGATAAACACCGTCCATATATTTTGTAGCATCGAGAGCGTTGAAGTGATGTGCACGGTCCAATTCTGACTTGTTCCACCAATCCTGCGTCCTCGCCGGCTTCTGTCTCTGTGCATTCGCTAGGATGTGCCTTGCTGCAAGGTACGCTCGCTCTCCCCAATCGACGTCAAGTCTGCATTCCAGGAGAGGCTACTGTTGGGGCCTCCCAAGGGAGCTGCCTGTATCTTGCAGCTCACTATATCGGCTCACTTCCGAGCGTAGTGCAGGAGAAGTATTGATGCTAGGGAGTGTCTTCTCATCATTACGGCTCCATACGTGCAGGTTGTCGTGTTCCTAGTGGGGGCGGAAATTTCTTCAGCTTCACCGCATGGTGGGGACATGAAGACGTAGTGGGGATATTAAGCACTAAAGGTGCCTTTGGGTTAGGGGTGGCTGCTGGAATTTTCTTCATCTTCACCGCTGTGGGGATATGGGGATGCAGTAGTGGGTATATTAGGTATTTAAAACGATCCTTTAGGTCAGGGTGACTACTGGAATTTTCCACGCTATATATATCCGGTTCATGCCTGAGAATCCATACTAGGTAATTTGTTGACACTCGCTTGGGGCGCTTCGATATATTCCGGAATTTTGAGAAGGTATCGAGGTATCTCAAGCAGTATGATCAAAGGGTGAACACACTGATGCCCTAGTACTCCATCCATTACCAACGCCGAGCTGCCATGCGGGGAAGAAATTAAGGCTAAAAAATACGTCCTTTTCGCGTAATATCATATTCTACAGGAAAAAAAGCACCCCTATCATACTGAAGGTCTGTTAACGACCGGGTCCTGCTGGTAAGAAAGATCTGAAACTACAGAGAGTTCGTCTACTGCTCTTCGTCCATAGTGTGGTGCCGTGGCCGAAAACTCGGAGATGTTATCGTCGTCGTGATGGTCACTGAATGGCGACCGAGTTTGCTCCTGCGCAGCCATTAGGTTTGTTTGAGATAGAGCTGCAGGAGGCGGGCTTCGAAGGCTCGTGTTTCGTGAGAGTGGCGCTAAACTACGAGGTCGATATGGCGGAGGTGGTTCTTCGTGTTGCGGGTCAACAAATGGATTGCCGAGCCCCGTTGGCTGAGGAGGTGGATGAGTCTCGTGCATCGATACCACATCAGAAGTATCGATACCCGTATAGTAGGCTCCATTTGAGTTCGGAGCGATCGGCCCAAGAATGACAGGTTGGGGTGGCATTGGCGAGAGTGCTGGCGGAGGCGTGCCTGATGGATGATGGTAGTATGCTTGCTGCTCGGCCGCGGGCGAGTAATTGTCGGGACTGTGCCTCTTCATTTCCTTCTGCACAAGAGTCTGGTGCTTTTGGCGCCGACGTCTCCGAATATACAAGAACAGTATTACCCCGAGGATAGCCAAACATGCGAGCGGGATGACAGCCGCGGCGACGTGCTTTATGACCTTTGAGTGCTGCGATGAGTCCTCGTTCTGAGGCAATGTAGTCGAGAGTGGAACACCCGATGGCACGGTGCTGGAGCCATCAGTGCCCGATGAACTCGGGCTTGTCTCGTTAGGCTCTGGTGGACCCGTTGACTTATACAATGTAGTCCCAGCCGTCTCTTGCGCTGGAGAAGGATCGATTGTTGATGGAGCCGTTGAAGGGAACAGTCCTGCGAGGAATGTATCGGTATAAGTAGGCCCTGGTAGAGCGAAGGTAGGCGAAGCGTGGTTTCGTGTCAAAGGGTCCATTGGAATATCACTGACTACAATTGTAGTCCAGTCGTCGTCGTCGCGTGAGGATGGCCAACCAGTCCAGGCATTCAGCTCGTGGGACTCGCGAATCTCGACACTAAAGGACATGGCGGACAGACCAAGAAATAGGTCTTCTAGGAATGTCTGTCAACCTTGTCGAGGCGTGCTCAGCGGATGAGTAGTCTGACACACAGCCTCGGGCGTCGGACTTGGTGTGGTATAGGAGGACGGTGATAGGAGCCTGGAGTTCCTGTGTGCAGCAGACCTATCTCGTCTTCCACTCGTCTTTCAGACACGTCGTCAGCACTATGCTCGAGTTCTGAGAGATGGTGGGCGAAGCAGTTGGTGTGGATGGTGGGGCCGAAGTCGGAAACTCACTGAGACAGCTTATGCAGGCAAGTACATATCCAAGGCTTGTAGAACCGACGAGGTGGTCGCGCTAGAGGAGAGACTTTCCAGACGTCTAGCGGTCTGTATGTGGTGTGAAGATGCCGTAAGGGTTGCGGCGAGGTGTGAGGCTCAAGTATCAACGAGAGACGAGGTGACTGTCTGGAGGACGGAAGATAGTGCAAGGTGGCATCTCTTCGTACGAAGTTGGTTTCTCTCGACATCCCGGTAGCCAACAGGAGGACAAGGCCGGAGCTGAGTGATGATTTGGACGAAGCATCTTCGAGGGTTCCAGCATAGCCTCAGAGGATGCAGCACAGTCGCGGAACACCACCCCACCCGCTTGGACGTGGGATATTTTTAGCCGGCCCTTGTACGGCGATCATGAGTTTGGCCTTAAGTCTCTTCCACCCTCAAATGGTGCAAAAGTTTCACATGATGCGCGTTTCAACTTGGACAGAACGCTCCAGCGGTCTTTGCGACTCCCGCCGTCTCTGGCATACATGTTACCACCCACCGCACCCACCGCACCCTCAGTGCAACACAGTAACGTCGGCCACCAGAAAGGCTCGCCGGCACACGTTCCACTAGCCGCAGCCGGCTGCACTGCGCCGATCTATCCCTTTCCAGACTCCTGCAACACCATGCAGACTGTGGTCAATCACAGTCGCAGGCCGACATGCCGAGTCTTCCAGAGCGTCACCGAGACACCGCCCAGACTCAAATTCCTGTTTCAACACCCCAATGTGCACCTTACCCGACCCACCCTGCGCACGTGACTTGGCGCCGCTGTGGCTGAGTTCGGCTCAGGCCCGGCTCAGCTTCGGCTCAGCTCTCCTCAGGTCTGCTCACCCCTGCTCAGCTTCGGCTCAGTTCTCCTCAGGTCTGCTCACCCTTGCTTACCCTCCCTCACCCTTCCTTAATAAAAACTGTTAAGTTTTAGCAAGGGGCCTTAAATCTGCCCCCGGGTTATAAATCAGGGCTCTATACTGTTTTATAAGCCTTATAAGCTTAAGCTACAATTGTAAGGTGACCGGAGCACCTACAGTATATAGCCATAAGATAGGATGTAGATATATCCTTTCCAATTCATGCAGCCTGCCTGCGCAGGCGTATAGCCTGCGAGGCCTCTGCGAGTCACGTGCTCGCTTAGGCCGGGGTATATATAGCCCCAGGCCGTGCATCACAATTTCTTAAGGATTTGTCTCTTAATACACAAAATCGTCAATTCCATCTACAAGCTCCCTGCTGTGCACTCTTCCCTTATATTCAAATCCTTGCCCTCGAAATAACCGTACCCGGCGCAGAGGCCTGGAAGAATTGTTTCGTTGAAGTAGTTCGCGTATCCAGCAAGCGCCTTCTCGAGGCCTACTCCTTCCGCGCCGGGAACGGTTCCACTTGCAACGTTCTCTACGGCATCACAGTAGTCGAAGAAACCCGTGTTTCTGTAGAATTGGTTTCCTTGCCATAGCCACGGACCATTTTCCAATGCTCTAAAAGTAATAGTGTCAGCTGCTTCCTTTGCCGTTGGAGTCGTAACTCGAATATATCTTGGTCTGTCCTATGCGGTGCCACATGGTACGGTCGCACCCCACCCATAGTCTTGGATAAACTTCGTACATGTAGAAATATAGCTCCACCACACCGGAAACATGAAATTCAAGGACTTACGAAGCGAAATCTCGGAAATGCTCAACGTCTCCAAGCCCAAACATGTCCTTGAGAGCAGTTTTCTCCTCATCGGTTCCCTTCGTGCCCACCTTATCAACGTGGTCCACAATGAGCGACATATCTTTGCTGCAATTTTTGGGCATTCCTTCCTGTACGGGGAGAAAATATTGCCAGAAGTTTCCGGTGATCTTGACCACAGCGCTTGAGGCAAGGTATGCCCAGAAGGTTCCTGGGGAAGTCGACGCGGTCCAGGCAGTAAGTGCGCCGCTGTAGGAACCCCCGGCAAGAACCCAAGGAGCCCGATGAGCCTGGCTAGTGCCATGCGGGTCGAACGGCAATTTGACAATTTTGGTGAAAAGCACTAGATCAGCGATTGAGTTCTTCAGCGTCAGGTACTGCAGATTCTCGGTTGATAGGTCGTCGAATGGAGATGAAACACCCCAGTAGCGATGCTCGATGACCACGACAGTGGCGCCAATGGCCTCAGCAATGACACCAGTAGTTCTATTGGTGGTCAGGTAAGAATTGTATCCCGTGACGTTGATTTCTCCGGGGGTCATCAGCACGACAGGCGACCCTGGACCTTTCCAATACTCATTGGAGTAGTAGTGACAAACCCTGGCTTTGGCTGTTTCTAATACCCTGTTGTTGGCCTCGCGCGCGGCTAATCCACAAAGGATACGCCTAGTATCGTACTATGTACGAAAATAGGACCGGTCAGACTGTCGTGGCTCAGAGGGTTTGGGTGGGGGCTAATCTTAAGAGAAGGAAGATTTCTATGCAGTAAGGCTTAGCATTCCTTATCTTTAGCTGACGTAGTTTGAAATCACAATAACACATTGAGTGGATGAAGGATTAATGGTCACAGGACATTTGGAGGCGAACAAAGGTATATGATTTAGGGTAAGAAGATTTCATTGTAACTATGTCAGTCCATGGTGTGGACTAATGTAAGAGTAGACTACATCACGCCCACATCTTGGAAGAGCTCTTGCGGTGAGTCCAGCCCAGAGAAAAGGTAGAGGAAGTGTGAGGGCTTACTCAGTCATCAAATACCAGTGAGGAGTCCATAGACTGAATACCCCACCGCAACTGCTTGCGCACCTATCAGAGCCACCACCAACCTAGAGATCCAGTCAGGACTTTGCCTCCCAACTGTGGTATGCTGTTGCCGTAAACGAGAAAGCCTACTGTTCTCATCCTGGCGCCCTTAGTCAAGCAGCTCAGTGAACACATCCTGTAGAAGGTCAAAGTGCTGGCCGAAGCTGTTGCGGATGATCTGCAACACCTCATTGATTAAGAGGTTGAGAAACTCAGGTTAAAATTGATGTGAACTCTGATTTCTATAGACGTCTAGCTAGTTGTATATATACTAGGGGAAGGAAGGGGGGCCACCCCCTGGGTGGCGCGCTAGTAAGTTCAGCTGTACACTGCACAGCTGAGTTTTCAGCTGGGCCCTCCACAGCTGATGTTCGGAGTAGCTTTCTAGCATATGAGTTGTTGATCCTAGGTTGTAGTGCTGCAACCTGAGTGAGAACATCGACACATTCTCGATTGAGGCGTAGGCGGGCGTCAATCTGCTGATAATGATCTCGAATTTGACGCTGCAGCTCAGCATCATCGGAATTTGGCTGTGTCGGCGAGAGGTGGTGTTCTCGGGGTGGGAGGAGGACCTGGCGACATTGTATGCAAGTGTGACTACTGTTGGAAGTTGAACTGATCCAGCCGCATACAAGTTTGGCCAATTATGTGGCCGCATTTTCGGAGTCTGAAGGGCGGGTCGTCCTCACTGTACCGCTCGAGGCATATTGCGCATCGTATTTCTGGACCACGGTCAGAATCATACGCCGCAGGAGCATCATCGGTTCTTGCGACACCATCCCAAAGGTCTCCCAGTTCATCGATATCTGGATCAGGACCTACATTCTCAACAACCGCGGCATCCTCGATTGCAGCACCCAGAGGATGTAGCGCGATGGTGTCATGGACCAGCCTACGCTGCGTCTGGGTGGTTTCTGCCGCCACGAGAGCAGTTTGCTCGAAGATCGCCTGTAAGACGTCGGCTGCCTTGGACGTTTCAATCATCCACCAGTGTGCATCTGGATCCTCGCCACAGTTCGAATACAAAGACGCATAGTTGGTGAGCGCACTCAGTCCCGAGATCCTCATCTTCAGGCTGTTGAGGGCATCCCCCTGCAATTCCGCCTCCGTCGCGCGCTCGTCCAAACTCCGGACTACCTGGTGCAAGTCAGACTCTGCTACTTTGTTTACCTCGATGATGCGGATCTGCTCGAGCGAGCGCAGCGCAGAGAATGTCAGTCGTGCTTCTAGGAGCGTGCGGTGGTAACTACGCCGGTGCTCCATGAGCTCGTGGACGCATTCTTCTATCGCGAAAAAGGGCCGTGGGTTCTGGAGATTTGTATAGCGCCATACGTAACGTTTGGCGCGAGGGTCGGAGTGGGCGGGAGCCGACTCGCGGCGAGCACGATACGGGCCCCGGCCGGCGCCAAGGGCGCCGGGGAATGACCTGCGTTCTGGAGAAGGTGAACGATCTCAATTGCTTGACATTCTTGAATCTGTAACTGTGATTGTGGTTCTGGTGAAGATTCGAGGTGCCAGAAGAGGAGTTGTCGTGGAGCAACGATGGAGCTATTAGTTCCAATATTTATAGTCATTACTTTTGGTTGAGAATACATTGTGTATGTTTTGTGCACAATGCTATTGCTCTAGATATAGACGATAGACGCTAGGCGAGTATGCAACGACAACCTAATCATGTGAGTGGTATCGAATATACGCATCTCCAGTAGGTGTCATGCGGCTTAATTAACTAGTGCAGTAAGATATGTTCTTTTACAATGTGGAAGCAGACATTTGGTAAAACTATACCATACCTGTTCACGATCTTGGGAGCCCCCTGTACATTTTATTTGAACAAAGGATTTTCAGAGCATCTATTCTTTCTCATCTCACTTTGCTCGGTCTTCACGGGGAAACAGACGCCGAGCCGGTCAAATAAAGCATAGAGAAGAGGAAAGGCTAACCATGGGAAAATGTAGGAGGAGAAAACCACGGACATAGAACAGGTGATGCTCCATAGTCATTTTCCTCTTCGAACTTTTCAAAACACCTCATATGACCTAAAAAGGCACGAGACCAACGCGGGAAGCTGGCATGATCCTTTACCGAGTTTCCATAATTGGACCATTATAGAACTTCCTCCCCCAAACCATATAATACCCTATTCCAAACAGAAACCAAAACCCTGTCATCAACGAGCTATAATTCATGCTCTCCGGTTTCACGTCTATATTCCCTGGCCAAAAGCTGAAGAAGAATGCGAGGATAATCCAAGCCAGTCCAATAGTGTTCAGACATGTTCCAAGAGGCTCAGGTACGCGCCATGGTCCCCAGACTAGAGGTTTATCTGGGTCGGCAGTGAACTCGTCCGAGGTGTAGTGGCGTGATTTGATTCTGCCCGTCACTCGGCTCCAGAGAAGAAGACCGAGGGGAATGGAAGCTGCGGCCTCCCATGAACTCACGGTAAATGAAAGGATGTTTTCCAAGGCCTGGAGTGAGCCGATGTTGATTAAACCGAGAGTCATAGAGATGCAGCATGTGGCCCATACTGCATTCATAGGTAGGAAAGATCTTGGATTTACCTAGTCTACCATTTAGTTTCGTCCTTAATCAGTGCGTAAAGAGGATCTTACAAGAAGAAGACGCTCGGAGAGGGGCGGGCCACGATCTCTGGCAAATGCCCACAGTTGCCGTGATGCACCAGCAAATTGTCCGAATATCGCAGCATACGATAACACAAGAGGTATGCATACCATGAGAGTGGTTCCCGCATAAGACCTTGTAGAATCGAAAAATATCTGGATAAAAGGGTAGTGGGTTGGTGTATCCATGGCTGACTTGAGATCTCCCATGCAGAAGAGCGTTGTAAGAAGCATTCCGAACCCCAGACATCCGTTCAATACCACGGTGATGATTATGTTCCAGGGAACTATAAATGCAGCATTATGGGTCTCTTCGGCCATGTGAACGGCTCCATCGGCTCCTGAGATGATATGAGCAACCTTAAACCTTCCAAAATCATCCAGGGCCCACACTAACGACATACCTATGAATGGTCCGATGTTCGTAATCATGCCAACAAGGAAACTCAATCCCATGGACGGCCATCCACCTTCGTTATTCCATTTTGTGAATACCTCCTCGGCCGTAACGCGCTTAGCAAGTTGAAGAAGTGGAATGAGAATAGCGAAAAATCCGAACACGTGGACATAAAGAATAAAACCCTCAATCTTCGGCAGCCAACGGCCAAGAATCGAGTTGACAATGAAGGCGAAAATTACAGCGGACCAGATGAGGAGCGTTCCATGCCAGCCGTGAGAGGTGTACGAGTCTGGGTGGTTTAGGACTAGCAATCCTTGGATCAAGGTGGCGCAAAGGCATCCGGACATGGCGACCATGGCTTGCCAAACAGCAATGGATAGCCACCCTTTTGAAGGGGTCAGATCTCCTGCTGAAATGATCTCACCAAGGAACAACTTACCCGTCAAATAGCTCAACAGATTACGGATGCTCTTTGGCGCCAGCATGAAAACCCAATGATACTGTCCCGAGGAAGTCGGTGCAATAGAGGCCAGTTCTGCCAAAGAGGTCATGACGCATAGAAATCCTATCCAGGATAAAATGTAGGAGTATACTAGACCGGCGCTACCTCCGTTGGACAGACCAGATCCAAAGTACCTTCACAAATTCACAGATGCTCAGCTAACAGTAAGACGCAGAAAGGGAGTTGGCACGAACACGAGGATACCTTCCCATGTCAACATTAAGGTGGTCGACATACCCAACATTGATACCAGGCCAAATCGTCGCTGTGAATCAGAGTGAGTTCTTCGGAATCCAAGCGAAAAATCTCGCCACAGGTTAAGGTACCTTGAGAACCTCTTCGTCGAGTTGTTAGCCTTGGCGCCTAGAAATTAGAAAAACTCACGCCTTTTCCCAATGCGAGCAAGATGGCTCTCATCTCTTCTCGAAAGCTCTTGCGGCGTCATTGGACCATTTTGGTTGAAGTGCTTCTCGCGGCTGATATTTGATTCTGGAGGTGTCGTTGGAGCATCCATGCTGGCTTTCTTTGGATTCACGACGGTCAAACTCCACAGAGTGAGTATTTAAAAGTGAGAAAGTGTGATGAGAGGAAAAGGTATATTTACCACCTCACTAACTATGTGCAACCGGAGGTGCATCCTAACGTACCCTGTAGAATTCTGAAAGTTTCATTCGCTCATAACGGCGGAAACGAATATGAGCCCAGCACAAGCATTGGAAAAGGTTCATTCGCCACTCGGGTTACCAAAGTGTGGAATCATGCTGTGCAACATATCATTCGGCGAACATACGGACAGTGGTGTTCGGCGTTCGCTAATCGATGGATACTAAACGTCGCCGTGGTCACGCAGTAGTGGCTACACCAACGAACATCAACATTCCCGGAGAGTATCGCAGCTGTTGTGGTACCATGAACCCTTGATGTCGTTACTCCAATGTCCGTTATTATGGAGTTGATGCAACATGTATTTCGGACCCCAGAAGCGTGCTCTTTGTCGTAATGTAGCCGGCCTCAAAGGTGTCTCTGCGCCAATACCTTGCAACGCTAAAACCTCTAACAGGCCCTGACTTCTGAGACTGTGAATGCCAAAAGAGGACTCCACCCTTGATTCTTGACACAGTATTGTTCAGACATGGCGTTATTCTCTCGCGCAACCTACATCACCACCGACAACGAAGCCACAGGCGTCAGTATCGCAACATGGTTTCTCGCAACCACTTTCATTATCATGTTTCTTTCCCGCCAGTCAGTCAGGTACGTTATGCTTCGGAGGGTTCAGCTCGACGATTACTTGATGACCGGAGCAATGGTAAGTCTCCGCGACTGCGACCAATCCTGGACATCACATTTAAACATGGACTCTAGATACTTTCCTTAGGCCTCTCCCTAGCCTATTCCATCGCAGCATCACATGGAATGGGAAATAAGGTTGTTTCGGTTGCGGATGCCCATACTATTCAGAAAGTACGGTGGCTCTACTAATAATCGCACAAATGCTGACCAATGCCAGGCCTATTACGCCGCAGACCTGCTCTACATCATGGCTCTCTGCTGTGTAAAGCTCTCGCTTGTCATTTTCTTCAACAACATCGCCGTGGATGAAAAGCAAAAGCGAGTTATTCTCGGTTTGGGCGCATTCGCAATCATGTCCGCTATTTCTACGCTGTTTGCAGCTGCTTTACAGTGTGGAGGTCCTCGCTCATGGGAGGTGATGACCCTTCACTGCTTCAACCAGGTAGGGCACATATGTTTAGTTTCTGTGGTATTCCTAGATACTGATGATAGTTTCTGGCTAGAGTGCTTTCTGGACCGCATTTGGCGTTCTTGACATGTTCACGGATTGTTCGATTATAGTCCTTTCTATCATGCTAGTATGGGATCTTCGCATTCCGATTTCGCGAAAAGCGGTCGTTGTAGGCTGTTTCGCTCCCCGTGTGCTGTGAGTACAGCTCATTTCCTCTCCATTCGGTGAAATTTCTAGCTGAAGAGATATCCAGAGTCATCGCAGCAGCTGCCTGTAGGCTTGCATATCTAGCAACAATCTCTCCCCATAAGAATCCCGCTTTCAACGTCTGGGTCTCGGTCATCTGTACCGAAGTGCAAATTTGCTTAAGCATCTCTACGGCTTGCATACCATGTATCAAGCCCTTCTTTGAGGGCGTCGAGGTAAGCTACAATCAGCCCTTCTTCTTTACGGATCTCAAAGGTTGACGGGGCTTAGTCTGGTGTATGGCAATCGGATCATCTCCGGCGTCGGGGGTTCTCTATCAATGATTTATATAGCAAGGGATACGCCAAAAGAAGCGAGGCTTGGACGGACTCGCAAAGAACGGGTTCTGTTCCGAAGACGGAGGCTGAAGTGCAGGTCACAGTTCAACACGTTACACCGAGCGAGGACGGTGAGTTGTCCGCGTTGCCGGCATTTGAGGGAGGGAAGTGGGAGGGAATTGATGCGCATTAGTGTACACCAAACGAGTTGTAGATGGAGATACTTGAAAAGACCCGGTCGCTTTTAAGAGTAATATTTCAAGTATTCGAGCTCTGGCGGATGTACTTCTCGCGGATGTACTTCTCTTGAATGAGCTCGCGCAATAGCAGTAGGGCTCTAGCGAGAATTGATCCAGCTAATGTCTACTCAATCATCTAAAAGGTTCAATATCGACTTTCGTGTATTAAATCATTGTCGGGCGCAAAAACCCTGAAATTGCGGACGGCAAGATACAGCAGTTTAATCTTGCGCGCCAGGGACCTTACGCATTCAAACCATCAGAGTCATCTCACTCACTCAAGATATTGAATTGGGCATAAATATCAACCATAAAGCTAAGTAATAAACTTGAATATAATAAAGAAGAAGCAATACTTGTACGGGCGAACTCTTCCTCACATTTGATCATCCATATACCCGCCCTAAATCTGATGCTGAACTGTCCATTCCACCAAGGCATCCCATTTCTTACAAGTCCTAACTTGTCCATCTCCGAAAACTTTCCCATCCTCAGTGTACAGTAGCGTATCATCAGCCTGGCACATAATATTCTGACGGAGCGAATCAAGACAATGAAGAGTATGCATAACCGGTACAGTCTGTTCGACCCCTTCTTGGAAATGATAAAGAGCTGCACGTATTACGGACTGCTCTTCAAAGTTAGCGAGGCTGGAGAAGAAAGCCCGGAAACTTACGAGGCAGTGTATTTGGTGATAGGCAGCAACGAAGTATGTGCTCTCGGAGGAATTCCCGCGGTGTTTTATGCTGGCTGGCAGACGGCGCGAGGCAGCTTCTAGGTTGGTGATGGATACTAAGCCTTCTCCTGCTGCATTAAGAGTACAGTGAATCCCTATTCTGGCCTGGCTCACAAGAGCAGAGCTCGGGGTGACTTACGCGGAAATAGCGCCTTCCAAAGAATGTTGGTACTGGTCTTGTTCTCTTCGGAGTAGGATGTAGACCAATGAAGAGATCGCAAGATTGTCTCGTCCGAGAGCGCTTCTACAGCGAACTTCAGCTTCCGCTTGGTCCTTGAACTAAATGAAAACGTACGAGATACATCTGTCGTATTCTTATCTTTACCCGAAACCTCATGCCAAAGCCACGCAGTATTTGACATTATGAGCGCTAGAAACACGAATCTAAGAAGGTATTGTGTTCCATGATTTTTGCGCTCTCGTTGGAGAGGAAATGAGTCGATCTCTTCATCTGAATAAGTGTTTACAGAGCGAAGAGGTTCGTACGAGCCTTGCTTTGGATCCATGGGTGCTCTGGATTATTGCTGAAAAGAGCGTGAAGTGTTGCGATATGAAGAAGATTTTGGTTCACATGTTTGCAACCAATGGAGACTGAAAAGCCTTACTTGTCGTCGTCTAATTGCCTAAGGTCTTCACGGCAATACCTTCCTGGCTGACATGCATATCTTGTGTTCATCTTTAGTGCATCACCTGCATGCGTTGTGTAACCTTTTATGCCATGCTGGCCATACCCGGGGGCCGAGTATCCACGGGGTCTACTACGGTCGTATTAGACTGTGTTCGAGGTTGCATTTCGACGTTTGCACCGATGAATCGCTTAAACTAGGGACGTTCGCTGGCCAGAACGAGCTATCGATACTACTACCTCACTTGTTCCCGCATTGTGTACTTGACACTGATTTTCGGTGTCCGATGACTCGGTGTTGTCCAATACATGTGCAATATTATGTCCGATGAATCTACAATTTTAGAAAGGATAGACTTGTAGTTGCATGAAGTATATCGGTGAGACTAGAGTTTGCGAAGGCATAATTAACCACAAACCGATAGGTTCTGGACTTCATGCCTGCTAAGTCCCGCATTACTCTAGCAATTTCTTCACCCAGATATTCATCCCGACCTTAGTGCCCTCTACAACGGGGAGACCCGCATGCAAGGACCTCTGATCCCCAGTCCCGTCACTCCTCAGATTCATCCAGAACACACCACTCCCAGCCCTCGGTAGAAATGCAATCCCCTTTCCCTCCTCCAAAACCCTTATGCGTTCCTCTGCCCATCCATCCCGGTCAAAAAGATCTCTCGACACCGTCACATTCGGAAACCACGTCTCCCCACTCACGCAATCGGCACTCAAGTAGATGAAGAAACTAGCCAATCGGTTGCAACTCCTCCCCTGCCTGTCCAACGGGCGTGTCTGATGCCAATCGAAATGCAAATTGACTTTCTGCCCAGTGGTGTACCGAACTAGCTGCACCGCCTCAAGGCCATCGAAGGACAGGCCGCCCATGAAGTGGGCTGCGCGCTGTTTGATGCGTGCAACCATGCTGTTGTTACCGGGTAGGAAGCATGAGTCGGAGGTGCGGCCGGATGATATTTTGCGGTCTGTGATCATCGAGCGGGTGAACAGTGGTTGACCAAGGGAAAGAAGATAGGTGATTTCCGATGCGTCCAGGAAGTTGTCGATGTATAGGACTAGCGGATCGAAAGATAGAAGTTGAGTCGAGTATGTGGGTGAATGGTCACATACGTCTACGGTGTTTTTGGTCTCCAGGGCATTTCTTATGACGCTATTGGGAGAAAGGGAAGGAAGAAAGACTTGGAAGAGTACGGAAATGAAAATGCCAAGGCTGAGAATGACTGAATGCACCAAATATCCCATCTTCGTAATGCTCCAACCAGGTGATACTGAAGATTCTGGTGGCGGAGTGAATGAGCGCGTCCGAGCTTGTGTAGAGATGCTCTTATGAGAAGGTACTGCTCCACACATTTCGGAGAACCCGGTATATGCCCATGGACTACTGCCTTGATGTGTCACTCAAATTGGAACTATCTAATGTATTAAGATACTTGGTATTTAATGAATATGGATTGGCATGCAAGGGTAAAGTTGTACCTGGGATTAAACGCTGCAGAGCACCTGGTCAGAGTGGATATGCCTCATTGTAGGATTCTGTCAGACCGCTGGTTATACAATCACCCGCGCATTATGCTTCCTGGAGGCTAGGTGTAAGCTGGAGAATTCGATGAGCATGGTCCCACAAGATCACTGCCCCCGGTAATGTCTAAGTCCGCTAGCATAATAGCGGCGCGAATTAATCCTGTGATACCGGTTTCCGGTGTGACGCCAAAATTCACCCAGCAAAGCTTCAAGGTTGCAGCGAAGAGGTGAGGTAGGTCCAAATTGACTTCCAAAGGCCTGATCAGTAAAGCACCCGATTTCACCACGCACCTGACCTTCCATCGGCCCGTGCTATTATTCCGTGCCGCATAAACGACCCTCCTTCGTAAGATCGCTCTACCTCTGACTCTGCAGCCTAGTGAACTGCTCGCAAAGTGGAATTCGGTCAATATGCACCCCAAACTCTCGGAAGTCACCTCAGAGGCCGATTTCGACGCCATCATGCCCGTCCTCTTCCGCGCCTTCCACAGCCCCTACAACTCCTTCTCGAAATTCTTCAACCCTATCCACACAACTCTAGAAGCAGCTATCCAGGACTCCAAAGCGCGTCAAGTGGCAATGTGGAAGGGAAATCAAGACTGCCACTGGCTTAAAGTGACGGATGCTGAGTCCGGAGACGTCATTGGAGCTGCGTGTTGGGAGGTCAACGCAACAGGATATGACAAGGGAGGAGGTTCGAAGAAGGCTTTCAATGCGTCTTGGCATATTGAGGGCTCGGAGGAGAAATTGTGGGCTGAGAAGCTTATTGGCGGTTTGAAGGGCTTTTTGAAGGAGAAGATGACAAGGCCGCACTTGGGTATGTCAAACGGAAATTTTACTTCACTCAGGCTTACGTTTCGATTATCTGCAGAGCTCGACCAACTCATCGTAGACCCCGAACACCGCCGCAAAGGCATCGGAAGGATGCTCATCAATTGGGGCGTCAAGAAGGCGGACGAAATGGGCGTCGAGACAGTCATCGAATCCGTGCCGTATGCTGTGCCGGCTTACGAGCACTGTGGCTTCGAATGTGTGGAGGAAGTCCCCTTGGATTTCGCTATTCCGAATCCCAGTGAAAAGTGGGAGGAGTGGCAAAGGGAGGATCACCGTGCGTACTTGATGTGGAGGCCTGTTGGGAAGGACTATGGTGAGGGAGATAAGACGCCCTGGGAGAAGAGTGGTTGAGGTGGTCTAACCGGAAAGAGGTGCTATCAACATGGTGGCCTCTTTTTCCTCACCCACTGATTATGCTCCATTTTCCAACATGTGGAATGTTCTTCTGCCCAATCATTCAGTTTGCTCCAACTCCTACACGGTCTCATAGCCCCATCCATGTGTTTTGTTGAGAGAGGGGTATCATCGGCACGACACTCGATAGCCTGTCGCAGGTAGTCAAGACAATGCCGCCAATGGATTTCAGAAGTTGGTGTTTCCTCTCCTTCCCATAGTGCCAACATCGCGGATCGGACACTGATCTGATCGAAATTAGACGACTGAAGACAATAATTAGGAACAGGGATCAGACATGCCAGACAGTGCATCTGATGGTATGCATCAATAATGAATAGTCCTTTACTCTCGTCGTCCGGAAGACTGAGACCGGGAGAGGTTGCATGTTGCGCCGCCCAAGTGTGACTCAATGCAACCCAACCTGGTTCGCTGTCAAATGCCGCCCACTGTGCATTTGCGATGGTGGAGTTTGAATCGATGAAGAGGCTCCAGGCGCGAAAGGGCTTCCACGTCTCGCCATATGATCGAAGACCACCTGAATAGGTCAACTTCTTAAACACACAACGGTACGGAACGGACGAAGAATGGTCGCTTACTACAGGATATGCGAACTGGCGTGGTGGTATGTTGGATATAACTTAATAGACCAAGACTGATGGTGCTGAACGTGAGAAGCGCGATTAGTGCCGTCTTTCCTCTATCGCGAATCATCGAAGTCGAGATCTTTCGATGGTCGAGTTTAGACATGCTTGATTAAAGCAGAAAGCAAATGAATACGAATTTCGACGGCCGTAATCGTGAAAGCGTTTAGGAGCACCTTAAGCCGTGACCTGGATACTCTGATATTGGAAGTTATTGCATCCAGCAAAGGAGGTCACCATTGCAGAACGAAAATACCATTCGCATCAGAGTCCGAAGGGAATAGTAGCACTTCCTTGATGCTGCCAAGGCTTCTTGTATCGATATCCGGCGATCTGTACTGTTTGCTGGCGACCCTTGCCTTGCATATGCACCTTGGGCAACACAGACGGGGAGTACAGACGGGTATTGCCACCATGCGTGTGCATCAGCGATACTTGCCGTTGTCTGACCTTCATCTGGAACTGATCACACGGAGTATGTGCAATGCACCCCACTCCATAGCCTTTCTTGAACCAGCTTTCAATATATATTATTTATTGAGGTAACGCAGTGATACTTCGGACCTGGACAGAAGGAACCATAATCCTCCTGGAATATCGTATCACGGTTTATATGCCGAGCCTTGATGGTAGTATCTGATGTTTTCATTCATGCAGGTGCCAACTGCTCCCTGATATCCTCCAGGTAGTAATTTGTCTGGAATTGAACGGTGACAGCTCCCCCGGTGTAACGTACTACGATCCTTTTCTGAGGATCTTTGGACGAAGTGGACATTATAAGTTCCCAGGCTACTCTCTTTGACTCTTCGACTTTGGCAAGAACTTTCCTCTAATTTGAGATTTCAGTCTTTCGACCCCATGCACACCTCATAAGATTGCTAATTCACACCAACACCCAACATCATGCACCTGTCCAAGCTCTTCAGCATCGCATTTGTAACCTTCATCGGGGGCACAATGTGCATTGCTATTCCCGAAGCAGAAGAAGCTGCGTCAGTGATTATGAACTTGTTGGGTTTTCATAGCTCACCTCTGGCCAGGAATCCATTGATTGAGTGCGAGGGGACTATAGCTTCAACGTAAGTGGATTGAGCCGAAAATGATTTTGGGAGTTCAGCTAATCGATGGGCAAAGGGATGCGGTTTTATGTCCTTTCGGGTAGGCTATTCTCTTGAATGGAGAGGATATGATGAATCCTAATACGAGTCATGTAGTTTCGAAGAAGCGTAGAGGAGCTGCTTTAGGATATGATATATGATCGATGCTGAATCGCAATGTTGCATTGACTTGACGGATTCATGACGAAGGATGAGAAACGGGTGGGCATGAAGTTTCGGTCGGGAAGGTCAGCGGAGTTGCGATGCTGCTTTCCAATATTTGTTAAGCAGGCAGGGCAGGACTCATGTTATATATATACTGAAAGGAGCCATCGTGCTCACATATACGCCGAGAGCGGTATAATTGAGCACAATAAGTGTTTTGCTACGCCATTGTGCAGCGTGACGACGTCACGCGCTTCAGTCCTTACGCCAACACATAAATAAACTACGACGCCACTTCTCAACTGGACTGCACGCAAATGCTCACCACACCATGCCACGACCTCGAGAGTACTACGACGATGACATCGACGATGGATATGATCAGCGAGCCCCTCCACCGCGAACCTACCGCCCCAACAACGAAACCAGACGTACCGCCCATCGCCCTCGAGTTGACAGACTTCCTCTAGACGATATCATACCTCCCCCGCCGATGGGTTCGAACCCGCTCCGCTAGAAACCCGTAGTCGTCGATCCACTAGCGGCTCCTAGAGGTGGAGCCCGTCGCGGAGTCCCAGATCCGCGATATATTTCTGACGAGTCTGACGACGACGAGCGCCCTCCTCCCCGATCCTCCCACACGCGGCGGCAGAAGAGTCCCCCGGTCGACGACGGACGGCAGCGGGATAGACGGGCTCGAGATACTAGGGATCCGTACGAAATCGACGAAGGGGAGGTCCGACGGATACCAAGAAGCGGGAATCCTGCCGCCTCAAGCCGACCACGCAGAGTAGAACCAGACGAGCGGGAGGCACCCGCGTCTCAGCCACGCCGTCATAGACGTGGCGGAGATGATGTTGGTCAGGAAGCCATGGGTGAGCCATTGCCCGTGAGGGGCAAGCCTCGAGATCTACCGGCAAGCGATCCAGCTAGGGACGCTGCAGTACCAGCCAATGCTGGCCGGCCCCCTACAAACACTCAAGCACTAGACAGAGAACTAAAGCAAGGCCGTGGGAGTATTTCGCGCCTCATTGGACCAAACACAGAAAATCACAGCGTCGGCCGAGGACAGAAGGGAAGAGGACGAACGTGTAGAGAAGCAAGGCAGAGGCCAAGGAAGGCGGGAAAGCGGGGTGAGTGCCAGGGCCAAACTTCTGGATCACCGATTCAACGGGATGAATACTAACAGTAGCAGTAGCAACTTTCAATTGTGGAGGAGCCGGTGGCCTCATGCCCTAAACCACGCCCGAACCCGGCTCAACCAATTCAACCATACACGCGAGCGAACCCTCCACAGCAAAGACGCTTCCATGTCATCAAACGGCCTTCAATACCTGCGGAAAACCCCCCTCTCACAACAAGCCGCAGACTGAGCCCGCTAATATCTTATCATACTATGATTGGAATCTGAGGATGGATAGTATAATGGGTGGGACCGTTGAAGTAGGCCGGCGTGAATCACGGGAGTACCGGTACTATCATACATAGCAGCGTCGTGGATTGGACCAGTACACTTCCCACCAGCATCAACAAGGATCGCGTTGCATATTAGGAAGACTGTTTCGGTGATTCCCCAATGTCGAATGTACGCCAACTCCACTCCCAGGGCAATCTCCGCCATTGGATTGGGGGTCTAGTGGCGATGGAAATAGTCAAGGCCCGGGCGGGAGACTAATGGGTAACATGTACAAGAGAGATTGGTGGAGTTACTCATGCTTTATAGTGGTGTCAGAGAATTGAGTCCGTCTATTCTCACGAGACTAGGCCAGAATCCACGGGATCCGCTTCCTCTCCCCAGGACCGCATTACCGATACCCGTGCCGCCATAGAGGCACCCACAATGTCTTTCCAATTGCCCCCACGATGGCGGCAGTTAGAGACGGCATGCGCTACTGTAGAAGCCCGCAGCAACAGTACTAGCAACGGCGAGAGCAAGAAAAGCGTAATAGCTAGAAGAAAGAGGTATAGTGTCACGGGCTACGCCCTGGACTTCTTCTCATTGACTACCTCACAAGGCTCGGCTCGTCCCTCACGTCAATTCGAACCAACGCAGTGCCAATTCGTATAGCCTATCCAACTCGTGCAGCCTGCCGGTTTTACGAACTTAGCATAGAATCAGTTCTATTCTAAGAACCTGAATTCTATACTAAAACTGGCCAGGCCGTTCCACCCCGTCCAATTTGTAACGCCTTAATTCATCCTTTCCGTTCACGTTATCCGTCCTGGTTTACAAGCCGTCACCAGGACCTATTCTAAGATTGAATCTCTATTTCTAGGAATCGGCTAGGCTGCCCCACCCTGTCCGATTCATCAAACCGTACACTAACACGTGTTCTCACGATCTAGCCGCTCGAACGGCTGCTCAATTGGCTACGCATCCTCTCCGTTTCACGTAGCCTCCTACGAAGCCTCTTTCACATTGCGGCACGGCGATGCAGCACGACATTACAACACAAGCACGATGGTGCAGCACGACGATACCGTACGGAGGAGGACAGGACGGTTGCATCACTCTCTCGACAATGAGGTATATAGGCAGCGTGTATTCGTAGTTTAGATCTTTAATGAATTCTTCTTGTACTTAATACAATCTATTGTTTCAGGCCTACGGCCCTTACATATAGCAGAGGTAGATCTAAAACTGCGCCTAGAGCAAAGCTGGGAACCTCTTCCTGCACTGTTTCGCGAAGGAGGTAGTAGGCAGTAGAATTATTAGCGTGGTAAGTCTTACTTATAACACTTACGCGACTAATAGAAGTGGGTTATTTATTCTAATAATTTTATTAATTGCAGTGCTTTAATCCTAGTAACTACTTTACTAAATTAGAGCTGGGCTAGCCCTATTTATATATACTTAGCTATTATCTATAAATAAAAACTTTAATAATACTATAATTACTAATTTTAACCTAGGATATAGAGGCTTAATAAACTTCCTGAAGTTACTTTGCATAAATTTATACTATAGCAGTGTCAGTCTTTTCTCCCACAGTTAAATGATATATACGCGCATCTAGTCATGATGTCACTTTCAGGAAGCCGCATACTGTGGTGAGGTAGAACGGTACCTGTAAAGATATAGGCACGTGGCCTACGGCACGTGCCTGCGGAGGGCGATGCGCCGCTCCGGCCCTTAGGCTCTAGCTGCCGTTCTGCGGCGAGCTCCATCAACCATCCATCACCACTTCTTGTAGCTAGCTACGCAGCTACGCTGCGCGCCCTTACGGGCGCCGCCTTAATCAATCCTTCTTCTACCTGCATGCACTGCACCTGCTCCTCCTGCCTACATGCACTACGTGCACTGCGTGCACCGCGTGCACTGTACCTCCTCCTCCTCTTCCTCCCACCTAGGTGCTCTGCGTGCACTACACCGCTTTACACCGCTTTACACCACCACAATACGGGCACCCATGTTCACTGCTCGGAGTGGTGATATGTACGCTGCACACTTGGATGACTCCCAAATGTGGCACAGCAAGATGCGGGTGCTCTTCCGAGTGCTGGTATGTGACATGCTTGCTATTGATCATGAATCCAAGCAGTTTCTAGATGTATGAGAAGGTGGAAGTGAAGAGAAAATTCACGTCAGCTCCTGGATGCTTTAGTCGTCATTGCACCTAATTGTGCAGCCTACCACACTACAAAGCGCTCTAGTTATGCTAAGCGTGATCTGAAGTACAACGACGGAATCTGTGAAATTATATAGATGTACCAACGAAGGGATATGCTAAAAGGATATGCAAAGGGTGTCTACCTTTGCAAGGCCTGACAGTAGCTTCTAATGATACTGCTCGCGAGACGTCGTCGTTGTCACGTGCAGTGCTCCATTCTCGGTTAGCTCTTTTAGCTTACTAAGCGCGAAAATCGCATCTCGTTCGCGAAATCTCAGACTCTCTTCTCTCCTCAGAAAGTTGCACCCAGATTCTCGAAATTTGACTCCTCACCCCTCTCCCATGGGCCTGGAGTTGTATTAGCTGGGGAGATCGAATCGTTGCTCCCAAGAACCCAAGCCCCTCCTACTGGGTTGACGTGGTCCCGTAGCTCCGATACAAACCTTTTCGCAAGACCCAAACCTCTTCGCGCACCCACAAACGCCGCCACGATGGATGCATAAACTCCCTCTGAAGCAGCCTTTGCGCTCGCTTTGGAGCCAACCTCCTTCTTGACCTCCCTCCGCCTCTGTGAAACCCCATGGACGGCGCCGTGTCCGTATCGTCTCGCCGTCGAACGGACGTGCGGCCGTTCCGCTTCTTCGACCTCCCCGCCGAGCTGCGTCTAAAGATTCTCGACCGCGTCCTCGTCTTGCCCCAGACGGTTGATCTTGAACCTGATAACTATCGCTATGTTGCACCGCGCCTCAGGCTGTTCCTCGTGAGCCACCGCATGCACGTAGAGGCGGCCGAGTGCTTTTTCGGCAGCAATACCTTCCGTGTCTTCCCTATCCATGGCCGCTTCTTCCACACTAAAAAGCCACTCCTCGTCCGCCTCTCCCCACGCTACCGCGCCTTGATAAAGACAATAGAGCTGAGGCTTGGGCCTGGGTGGACAAAGCCACCCAAGTGCTGGGTTGTGGATGCGCGGCTTGGGTTGGAGCAGATGACGAAAGGGCGGCTGCTGAAAATATTCGCGGAGTGCGATCCGGCGTCGGATGAGATATTCGAGGGGTTCCGTGCCGGCCAGGACTTCTACACGTTCTTCTGCAAGGACCTCGTGCAGAATGTGCTGGAGCAGATTCCGTCGGTGGTGGAGGTCCAGTTTGATGCTTACCCGTCCGTGACGAAGGGCTCTCCGTTGATGCAGGCTTTGATCAACGAGGGCAAAGCGAGGAATAAGAGGATCTCATATGGCCCGGCGCGTGGATGGAACACGGACTTAAGCAAAGCTATGGCAGCGTTGCGTTTTGCGATACCTTGATTGTTCAGAGAATCTGTACATACATGTGCATTTAATCGAAAGATTTAATAAATATGGCCCCTCACATTCCAAGAAAGCACTATCTAATACCGTAACAGAAACATTGGTCCATTCCTTTGACCATCATACCAATATACTGATCAGCAGCGACAGCTACGCAACTTATCAACGACCGCCTTCTGAGTTCCCAAATATGATTCCGATGCATCTCCAGACCCGCCTTCCGGAGAAAAACATGCTATGATTGCATCTGTAAAGACCTTGCCAGCACTATGGCGGACATGCAAGACTTGATCCGGGTCAGAACCAAATTTGAGGAAGTCCGGGAGGTCAACATCCTTTTTGTCTATTTCCGCCTTCAAAATAGCAGCGCCAAGATCATGCGAAGTGAACTCAGATTGGACGTCCACAATACGTTTCCACAGCGCGAGTTCCAACAAAACACACCCCAATGCATATACATCAAACCGCTTATGAAATCGCATCCGATGGTTACCGCGTGCTTGTGGGTGGCGATACAAATCAGCGTAGGGATTTGTATCAGGGAGCTCTGTCATCAAAGCAGCTCCTGTGGTGTCTGGCCTCGAGTACTCATAGCCTACGAGATACATAGGACTTTCCAGTAGAGAGCCGGTTTTCGCCTTTTCGGGTATTGTGAACCTGACATTCTCCGAGCGAATGCCTTTGTGAAGCCATCCGGCAGTATGAAGCTGCAGCAACGTTTCGGAAAGGTCGAGAGCTATCTGGACTCTCTGATAAAGTGAGACTTTGGGTTCTTCCCCGAGCACTTCGTAGAGCGACTTGAGCCCGGTGCTTGGCCCTTCCATCATTGTCGGTGGAAGCTCATACACGATAGCGTATCGTTCCTTTTCTTCCCACGGCAGGTATCCGATGCACGATAGAGCGTGGAAGGAAGAGTCTTGCAATGCTGTAAGCAGAACGGCTAAAGCCTCGACTTGCTGCCGGAAATCCTTCCAGACGGGTTTATCCACGACTTTCCACTCTATCACGACGTCCTCTCCATCATATTTTCCGGTCTCAATTCCTACGAGAGTCTTGGCTTTGACCTTCCGAGCCTTCAGTCTCTTCAAAACTGGCATTTTTTCCTTCACAAGACGAGTGAGCTGTGGCGGAATTTCATCATCCGTTTTGTCGACGCCTATCGTAAGTCGAATCTGCTTCAAACTAGCAGCTGCCGCAAGAGCTTTGTCGCTAATAGCCTGGCCAGGATTGAGTAGTTGCTGTACCGTCTCGACTTCAGAGGTGCTATTGCTTCGGGAAATGATGTCTCGTAGCAATGCGTCAACCCCATTGCGAAGACTTAGCTGTTCTGCAGAGTCCAACAGCTGCCACAGTCGAGTGTTCTGCTCAGCAATATCTTGAATAACGCGGTCCGCTTGTTTTCTGCCAATGGTGGCCCAACGAAGTCTTCGGAATGCTTTGCCGCCAATCCGTACACTTTGGGCAGCAGATGTGGTGTATATATCTGGCCTGAGCTTCGCGACCAACTTCCCAATCCCCGAATCGGGGAAATCTAGTTCGCTAGCTACACTAACGTTCTTGGGGTGTACCAATTCTTCTTCTTCTTGCACTTGCAAATTGTAGAGACGCTTGAGCTTGTCTGCTGAAGTCAAGAGCGCATGCTGCTGCTCCAAAAGCCCGCATGCAACACTCCAGTTCAAACGATTGTCTGGCGTCTTGTTTAATCCAGCCCGTTGCCCCCACTCGACCAACCGATATTGTTCCCACTGCAATCTCGATCGCACAAGATCAACCTCCTGGTCCATGTGGCCCACTGTGTAGAAGAACTGGTATGCTTGGATACAGAGTTGGAAGGACTGTATTGCCAGGGGCACGATCTCAAGTCCGGACATTGTATCTTGATTCTTTGGAGGAGAAAAATATTATTGGGCTTTGATGTGAGCCTTGTGTGATGGGTGCGGCCCAAATTATGGGACTCGAATCGTGTGGGAAAACCAAGGCCAAATATGAGCGAATATGCTAAAAGACCGTCCTGAGCCGCAAGCTGAAATGCAACTTTAGTCCTGGCAGGAAGGCTGAGATTCAGGCAACGAGTTTTAGAACGAATAAAGATGCAGGCTTCTCAGCCTTGCGAGAAGGCTGTACCTTGACGATCGTTGGGCTCGCTCAGCCTTCTTATCATCTACATTGGCCGCCAATGTCATACCGCCCACCACTAAGTCCCCTGGCAGAAGGCGGCCACGTCAGTCAACTATTGGCTGTGCTTTACGTTACACAGAGAGGGGGGAACAAGCTGAGCCTGCTCTGTCACTTATGCCCGCGCTATTAACGCAGGGCGAAGTTCCTGATAACGAGCGCTCACTCCCGGGGTCTTCACGATAATTCTCTCAGCCTCCTCTCCCAAAATCTTCCACTTCACTACAGTGTCACAAGTTGGCTTGATGTCTGCCCCATTTAGGCGCGTACTCGCCTCCTGGCGGAAAGACCCTACCCCGGAAGACACGAAGTCAACTCAGTGTACGCCAAGTTACAATCCTGATGAGGAGCGCGTTGACCAATACCTCGCAACACTTTGTGAACCAAGCCAGCTTTCTACTCCTCCAGCAATAACCGTGATTGCACCCGAACGTTTCGTTACGATAGCAGAGTATCTAAGATGGATCGACCAATGTTATGGAAGAGAAGCGGAAAAAGCCCAATGGTGTCGCCGACCACGAATTTACACCGTTCTCAGGAATATCAAGGCGTTGCATCTCATGTCGGACTTTTGTTCATCGAATTTGACCGACAGTTATCTCCCATTCCAAGCGAAGACATTTCCTAGCTTCTTCGCCGAACAGGGCCTGCGGGAAGCCTTCCTACGTTTCCAACCTCACGTTCTAACAGCTGCTTCTCGGATTGAGCAGGACAGGGATGAGCACGTGAACTTGGAGGGTAGTGGAGATGATCATTACAACACCGGCGCAGGGATGTGCTTGGGGGGCTTCGGGTGAGTATACTCATTCCGAGG
The DNA here is from genome assembly GCF_010093595.1 of Mytilinidion resinicola. NCBI lineage: Eukaryota > Fungi > Ascomycota > Dothideomycetes > Mytilinidiales > Mytilinidiaceae > Mytilinidion > Mytilinidion resinicola. The sequence goes on from NW_022985438.1 coordinate 391,961, forward strand.
TTGACATCCACAGTCGTTCGAGGCCGGTATGTCTCTTTACTAACCAGTGTACTAGGTCAGTGGACTTTGTCTATAGCAGACTGAGTTGCAAGCGCTTTGCAAGAAAAAGAGTTCCTCGTCTAAAAGACTCTGCAGCCAATCGGCGATACCAGCACACTCTTATTGAGGAGATCCGTATCCTGAAATCTCTCTCTCATCAGCATATCATTCGAATCATTGGGTCATACACCGACAAAGATTATATCGCATATCTAATGGAACCCGTTGCTCATGGGAATCTGCGTGAGTTTTTGGACGACGAAAGACCAGAAGGAATCCATGAACCGAAACGCATGTCGCTCCGAAATTACTTCGGCTGCCTTTCTGGGGCTATTCATTACCTGCACCATACCTGCAAGCTCCGGCATCGCGACCTCACATGCCAAAACATTCTTGTCAAAGGCGACTCGGTATACATAAGTGATTTTGGAACGGCGTATGACCACTCCAAGGGCAGGAGTACGACACAGGACCGAAATATCCCCCGTACTGAGTTTTATATGGCCCCAGAGGTTGCAAAACGACAGAAACGAAACTCTGCTAGCGATATGTGGTCTCTAGGCGTTGTGTTTCTAGAGATGGCCACCGTACTCCTTGGAAGTACTGTTTCAGATTTTAGGACGCATCTTCATGACCGAGCAAGAAAAGACCAAACTAGCACCAATCATGTCCACGCCAACTCGGTAGCGGTAAGAGACTGGATCTCCATTCTTACGAGGAGAAATCGTGGTCCGAAGCATGACAACGCGCCGCTCCAATGGATTCAGGTTCTATTGGAGAAGGAGCCCGGAGATCGATACGATTCAAAAGACTTAATGCAGGCCATGCTGGAATCAGGCTCCCTAGAGGTTTTCAGTTGTTCACGATGCCTGGAGGAGTTCACTACTCGGACCTTTTTGTACGATAAACCGATAACACACCATGAGCACTCTGCACCAGCCAGAGATACTGTGAAGGCCTATCTTGCAGAGGATAATTCCGACAAGCCTTCTATTACTGCTAATGAAAGCCGATCTATACTGAACTGGGCATCTAGTGTCGTGGAAAGCACTTCCATCCCACCCAAGTACACAGCAAGCTCTCTCAGATACCCCTCCATGACACTCCCCGGAACTTTCGTTGAAAGCCCACACGAGTCGGACAATGAGTCCTCAGATGATCTGAGTGAGCGGCTCGGGAGTTCAAACCGACATCGCGCTAAAGATTCTGGTCGCGGCTATTTCGTAGTAGAAAGCAGCTCGGAAGAAGATGAGGATGGGGACCCGGATCAAAGCTTCTTCAATATAATCGACGACAGTTCTGGCTCAGAGGACAGTTTTTCCTCCGCGGAGGAAGAGATTTGTCTCAACAGCCTAAGCAGAACGCTTAGCTGCATCTCAGAGTGCCAAAACGAGGGCGATGATAAGGTCTACGACCTCATAGGATCCGGTACAGGCAGTTCTATGATGATGACTACGACTGTTACTCTTCCAAAAGCTGATAATGTTTCAACGATTGCCCCCTGTGGGCTATCCGACCAGAAAATGGAGTTAGCAGCCGTAGAACCCTTTGCCTCGCGCTTATCACACGATTGCTCAACCTCCGTTAAAGGCTTTGGTGTCACAGACGTAACACTCGCGCTAATCACGAAAGAAACTATCGCAGACGACACGCCGCCCTCGGACAGTATGGTAATGTTCGATCGCGGAATGTTCACTTCACCAGCCGCCGCATCGACCTTTTACCCACAGTCTCCGACAGCCGGGCAAGGTGCCAAACCCGACAGCGACACTGTCAAGTTACCTGATGCTTGCGGAATCCCTCTACTAAGTAGTATACAGTCTTCTGTCCTTCAGCTCCAGGGCCGAGATCACGGAGCGAAAGATGTGGAAGAGTGTGAAGCAGCAAGGGAACGAGGCAATCGACCCAATCCACCACCGTTACAGCTGGAACCGTTCAGCGGAGCTGGTCCTATCGCTAGAACTATAGAAGAGCTTGTTGTGACACCGAATAACGGAAATACCGGCCAGCGACCTGAAAGATTGAAAGAGTTCACCTTCATGATTGAAGAAGTCACGTCACCTCTACAATCGCCAACCCTTCCTAAACTCGGTCTTGATCGGGATAAATATCCTATCCCAGATGCCCCTACAGCAGAAATTGCTCTCACCTTAGCCTTTGACAGCCGGGGAAAGGTCTCTGAAATGGACTCAAATCTCGAATCTGACAAACGACAAAGGCGTACCCGCTCCCAGCCGCTACCGAAGATATCCAAGTTATCCGTAGCCAATGTTAAGACCTTGAACAAGCCCAACGCAAAAGATAAACCAAAGCTAGCAAGTCAATACACTAGCCCCAAAAGAACGCCGCCTCGAGCTGGCATCAGCCCAAGTGTCTACATGGATAGCGCTTGGGAGAGAGCCTCTTCGATAGCAACATCCGCAATGAGCGACAGGACCCGGCGCGCATTGAATAGCGTCAGCATAGCCAAGATGTTCAACAAGTCTTACCAATTGCTCGAACTGCATTGTGGTAAGGGTAATGCCCAGGCAGTCCGAATGCTGCTAGCGGAGGGATGTAATCCTGGAACCAAGTCGAAGAAGAATCCGATCCCACTTTTGCGGGCTGTAGCAGGAGGAACCCCTCAACACTTTAAATGCGTCCAAGCGCTCGTAAGCCATGAGGTGAACGTGAACGTTCGCCGCGCGAAAGACGGCAAAACTGCTCTTCACCTAGCCATCGAGAACGCCGACTTTGCTGGATATGCAGAGCAAGTTGGGCTCTTGATCTATGCTGGTGCCATTACGAATACGAAAGATTTGGTGGGCGATACGCCTCTCATTAAGATATTTGCAAGCGGATCTACTACCACTACAGAGCCTTTGGACACTGGCAGACGGAACGCATTGGCATGTTTGCTCCATTCCACTACAAAAGGTGGCACGGATACCAACATCACTAGACGCGGTACGAAGACGAGCCCCCTCCACCTAGCTGTCCGAAGAAGAGATGCTATCGCTGTCGGCTTATTACTACACAAAGGAGCAGACATCAACGCTAAAGATGAATCCGAGATGACACCTCTCCTACAGGCCGCCAACCAATGGCGCGGAGAGCTGACCAAAGCTCAAGAGGAACTTCTAGCAACCTTGCTAAACCTGGATAAAGATTTCTCTTTCAAGATAGACATTGACGAGGTAGGAGGGTCAGCTGGTCGCACCGCTCTGCTGCAAGCCGTCCACGTCGGCGCGTCTTCCGCAGTCATAACCCTCCTGGAATGCGGTGCCGACCCCACCGTGACCGACAAGAACGGTTTCAATGCGCTCGCAACGGCAGTCAAGGCCGCCCCAACCACCGAAGTAGGTGCCCATAACGAGATCATGGCCCATCTGGTCCGCCGCTTTGATAAGGACTGGACGATTGAGCAGGACTGCAACATCATACAGACTGCATGCAACTATAATGATGTTGGCCTGATGAAAGATTTGCTCGACCATGGTCTTGACGTTCACGCTGTGCTGGCGGAGAAATCGCTCGTACACCACGCGGTCTCACATGGAAACATGGATATGGTAGGTCTCCTCGTAGACCGCGGCGCGAGTGTCAGGGATAATGACGACAAGAACCAAAATGCTAAGGTTTATGCGGAGCAACTTGGGCACGTTGAGATTGCTGACTATCTACGTAAAGAGTGGGATATCCTCCAATGAGACCGCCTCTATGATGAGGTTTGAAGACTATATAGATCCATGTTTTATGCAATTTCTTAGAAATATATGGAGGGAAGTCAGACATCGGTAGAGGAGTGTACACAGATACACACTCCTTCCCATTTCACAAAACATATTGAGGCACGTCAGACAGTGATAGCCCAGTACACCATAGCCACTTCTCATTTGATTTTCCAAAAAATGACGAGGCACGTCAGACACCGTCGAACCAGCCCGCACCGATTGCCATTTTGTTCAGTTCCCATACACGCTGTCGAGGCACGTCAGACGCCGTCAAACTGATATACACGGGTTCAAATTTCACTTGAATTCTTGGAAGGCCACCTCGGCTTCTCAAACCGGTGTTCATAGCTTCATGTTTTATCTGGAATTTACGTGATATGTTGAGGCACGGCAGACGTCGTCAAACTGGTATATACACATACATACATTCACATTTCTTTCAACTTCCTGGAAGGCTACCTAGGCTCTTAAAACCGGTGTACACACATTTACTATTGATCTGGATTTTGTAAGATGTGTTGAGGCACTTCAAATAGTGCGATGAAGGTTGCAATTCGAGAAAAGAACCTAGCCAATTCATCCACTCCGTCATAATTATCGCGGCGAGCGCATCGTTCCTGGAAGGTTACTCATGCTCATTAAACAGGCATACACAGAGTCACGTTTTATCTTGATTTCCGAAGACATGTTGAGGCACTTCAAACAGTGCGATGAGGCTTGCAATTCAATTCGAAGACCCAGCCAATTCACCCATTCCATTACAATTACCGCGATGACCCCACCGATCCTGCATAAACTCCAAGACAACCCATTGTTCCGCCAAAACTCACAAGTACTCCCAAAAGCCACAACTACTCCCGCATCGCCCTGTATCCAGCGGTACGCTGCTTCACCAACCGCTCTACCTCCTCCTGCGCCCGCGCCAACGCTTCCGCCTGTAGATCCCACTTTCTGTACATATTGTACAGCAGGTCCTCCCTCTCTTGGTCCTTCTTCTCCAGAGCCTCTGCGTCCCCCTCGTGCTGCTTCTTGAGGGCCTCGATCTCCTCATCCTTCTCACAACAAGCCATGCCAAGGCGCCCCACAGCCTCCTGCACGCTCTCCAGCTCCGCGTTGAACCTAATCGTTAAACAAACTGCACAACGCGTAGGGACTTCCGTGATACCTCTTGCTTAAAGCGACGATAACGTCGTGCTTCGCCTCGCACATCCGCTCCTTTTCCTCACACATCTGACCGAGTCGCGCAGCCTCCGCGCACGCTCCCTCCAGCTTCTTCTCCGACTTCTCCAACTTGTCCCCAATGCGCTCGACCTCCGCGCGGGCTTCTTCCGCCTCCGCGTGCTTCGCCTGGACCTCTGCGTGCGCTTCTTTGAGCGCTTTGGCGGCCTCCCCGTGCTTCTTGGTCATCTTCGCGACCTCCGCCTGCATCTTAGCGGCTTCTGCGTTTTTCTCCGCACACGCGGCGTTCAGCTGGGCGAGCTCGTTGTCGGCGCAGAAAATGCGGAGCTCGAGGTTGATGGCGGTGAGGGCTTTGGTGGGGCGGTGGAGGGCGGCGAAGAGGGTGGATGTTTTGACGGGAGCGCCGGTGCTTGTGTTGGATGATACGGACATGGTCGATTGATGGGCGAGAGTGTGCGTGTGATGTGACGATGCGTGGTACGTTGTGTGAAGCTTTGGTGCGATATGTGGAAGGTGTGGTGCGCGGAGGGTGGAGGGTGGCGCGAGGATGGGGTTTTGTTTACATTTGGGCGACGAGGCTTGGCGTGTTGTGCGGTGGGGGATGGTGATGGCTGAGTGGTTTCAGTGGGTTGATCGGGTGTGCCAAAGAGGTGAGCGCGCGGTTTGGGTTGATGGGCTGAGGGACCTCAGACGGCGGTAGGATGGTGTACATAGGTGGCTGTGCTAATGATGAAACTTTGCGATCGAGGGTGGAGTAGTGATGAACAGAGATGAAGGCTACGTATTGAACGTCAATTCAGAGTGATGAGATTTGTAGATGCCGACGTCTGAGGTGCCCCAACGAGCCTTCAGATCTTCCAAAACGGTCGACTTCGGATTCTTCATAGTGTGTTGAAGCACTCATGACAGCTGCGAGAAGGTGTACATAGACGAATGCCCGAGTGCTATGAATCGGGATTAACGGTAGAAGATGATAAGGATAGGAGAAGAAGTTGGGGGAAGCCAAATTGAAGCGGTGAGGTTGCAAATTTGGCGTATGTGACCGTGACCAAAGACAACCCCTGACCTACTCAAAAGCTTGGGATTAGAATCACATGGTGGCGGTGTGATTTGCGAGCTCTAGAGATCGACATCATAGAATCTAGATGATGCTACACGTATTTCCGGGGACTTTAGGTTAGAAAGGCGAGACTATAGATTGGGGGTAGAGGACAATGATTACAGACGCCCCTCGACATACTTAAAGTTCTGGTAATAATATCACATGGTAGCGGCGTGATTTTTGAGCTCTGGAATTGGCATCACAAAACCAACGTGATTCTAGCATCTATTTTCCGAAGACTTGGAATCAGAGCGGCGAGGATATGAATTAGCGGTAGGGAACGGCAACCAAATACTCCCCCCGACATACCTAAAATCGTGGGAGAATGATCATATGAGATTGGTGTGATTTGCATGACTCAGCGAATGACATCCACTTGACCACACAATATCAGCATGCATTTTCTCAAGACTTCGAATCAAACCTGAATTTATTCGATAGAGATATACATATTAGTGCATCCCGAGAAAGTCCTCATAGACGTGAACGATCTGCCAGAGCCTACAGCTTCGCCGCCAGACTCTTTTGCTCCTTCGCTTGCTCAACCAGTTTCCAGCATATCTCGGCGGCCGGTCTCATCTCTTCTCCTACATTCTTCGCCTGCTCGCTACTCGCCTGACGCACCGCATATCTCGCCGCAATACCTTGAAAAATGACACTGTCTCGCCACATAGCGAAGGCAGTTCCCCACGCGATTTCGGGGGCGGGGTCCCAACCAGCAACATCACGGTACCACGAGATGCATTGAGCGCGAGACGGAAGACCTGCGGGATGGTTGAAGGGGTGGAAGGCGGGATGAGAGTTCCGGCGGGAGGTATCGAAGGCGGTGATTGTCCAAGGTACAATGAGATTCGAAAGATCAGAAAGCGGATGGCCGATAGTTGCCATCTCCCAGCTATCAGGGGTCAGTATTGAACTTTTACGAAGAAAGAGTTGGGAAGTGGCTTACTCTAATATTCCAATGACGCGAGGCTCTGTCTTGTGGTACACTAGATTGTCGATTTTATAGTCACCATGGATTGGATTACCCCGATCTTTCGGCTGGCTTTTGGGATCGCTGAAATACTGAACTAGCTCGTCGAAGCGTGGGACCTTGCCGACTGCCTGGCCTGTCTCGACGTCCTTTGCAACGCTCTGTGCGTCTCCGAGTTGAGTGAAGGTGTTGATTTGACGATTGTAGAAGCCAGTTGGCTTTCCGAATGTTGAAAGTCCAATTGAGGCTGGATTTATCCTGTGAAGCTTGGCTAATGTTCGTACCGCATCGTGCCACCTGATATACGCGTTAGCATCCTTCTCACCATCATTGAGAGTCGAGCAACCCTACATCTCATTTCTCTCTTCGGGGGAGACTCCAGGGAAATGCGGCTCCGTCACGATCCTTCCATCCAAAAATTCCATGATATAAAATGGTGTTCCAACCACCGAGTCGTCCTCGCATAGCCCATATGTCTTGGGTACTGGTACGTCCGTGTTTTGCAACGCGTTTATGATCCGGTACTCCCGCTCGACCTTGTGCGCACTCTTCGATACAAGCTTCCCCGGCGGCTTCTTGCGCATCACAAACTTGGATCCCCGCGCGTCAGTGATTTGGTATGTGGGGTTGGACTGGCCAAAGCCGAACTGAAGTCAAAGTGTCAGCATTTAGGTGTTCGAGAAGGGGGAATGGTATACGTACCTGCTTGAGAGTAATTGGAGTCTTGATATCAGCGACATTCTTCTCAATGTACTTCTCCAGCGAGGAGATATCGATGGGTTGTCGAACTGGTCCTGCCATGATACTCGACGCTCAAGACGCAATGTAGTTGTGGAAGGTATGGATAGGAATTGAGAATTCGGAAGCTATGAAGGATGAATCTTTTGGTAGCTACCCGCTAAAGCGAGATCAGAGACGCGCATGGCTGGACCCAGGCTCTGCAGCTCCGTTGTCTGATGCTTTGGTCCCCGCGACTTGCTCACCTCGGCTTTGTGGTGATTCAGTTCCCGCGAGAGGCTAGGCGGTGTTGGGTTTAGTGTGGTGGTGTTTAAACCGACGTGGGGATGTAGTCGGGAGATCTTAACCGTTGCCCAGCCTTGAAAAAATTAAGATGTCAAAACTAACATCTCGGATTCCATCAACTCAATCGGTACCTGAGAAAACACTGTTTTCGTCATAGTCAAGCGGTCAAGCCGAGTCATGCTCTCGCAAATGCCCGTACTATTCTACGCACAACGCTATAAGATAAAACCCACTTTCCTGCCGCACCAATATTAGCAAGTTACAGTATTCATCGTACGCGGTTAGAGAATCCCGTAAAGTACTGATAAACCCCTTTTCATCACAATGTCACTTTCCTCTTTCTTCGCGAAACGTTGAGAACCCGTGAAACCGACAAGGGGCTCAACAACAACAGCCTCTAGGTAGTTATCGAAGGTAGCCTTGCCGTCTAGTGCGCCATTGAACTGTACCTAGAGTGTTAATTGAGCTGAGATGACTGGGATCAATGTCGCTATACCAAGCAATGCAAGAGAGCCGGCTTTTAGAGCAGGCTGGCTTTTCCATGGCGTTCTTCCGGTTCCACTCTTTGAAAGCGATCTTATATTGTCTCTCACGCCAAAAGGAGAAAGTTATTGATATGCTTGCCCGTACCCTGGATCACTTCTCAATCTTTTGTTTTCCTCCAGACAGACGAAGATGACTTTTGATTCCAGAACTGGGAGGCCATCCGTGTATTAAGCCAGCTGGTCTTTCCAAGCAAGATCTTCTTTTCTTTTTGGCCTAGGATGGCCAGCCTTATTAGATGGATGAGTGGTTCTTGCTGTGGGGCGTTTCCACGGGTCATAGCGTCGAAGTTCTAGAAACGAGTGAATTTCACGCTGGAATCGGGAGCCTCTTGCAAGTTGCGGACATAAGCCGTAAAACGGACAGCGACTCTTTTTACCACATGTATTTGGCAAATAATCAGAGCTATTCTCATGACTTCATCCATACCCTATGATTTGTGTGCACGTGTCTCCACAAACATCCAGGTATTAAGTCTCCATCTGTCTCGCAAACTGTGATCTATCAAAGGTATAAGAGACATCCAGGAAAGCAAAAACGTACAGGAGTTAGTCATATGTCTTGTAGTGTGCAAACATACGTAGTCATAGCTCCTATGGCAGAGCGCTGGCGCTCGTGGAACCCCCGATGCCGGTCGTACTGTTGAAGTTCAGGTCCTTTAGACAACGATTGTAATTGTCGTTACGTGCTGCACCTTTCTATTGCAATCTTTTCCGTTTAATAACACCGCTCATCTTCGCGACCAGAGGTTTCTCATTCTCCTTAGAAGCATCCAGGGTGATGGAGAGCATCGTCAGTCCGACGTCCACCCTCTCTTCCAACTCCTCCAACTCCATTCATGAAGAAATTTTGTTTTGTTGAAAGCCCACATGGAACCCTGAATTCCACCTTGTTGATCTAACAGAACTTTAGACTTCCACCCCGAGCCCACGCCGAAGCTCCACTGAAGAACAGGTACGCGAAAAGAAAGAATGGCATTATATACCCGGCCGAATATAAAGGTCCTGGGACCACATGCAAACTATTCTTCGTTGCGGACTGGATAGGCACTGGTCACGTGGGTTGAACATGCAGTAAATGCCTCCTTCTCTCCAGGAGATCCATCACGCTTTTGCACACGTGCTATCATGTGCTGAGGGAGGGCATAAAGTTTCCTCTGCCCTCTCGGAACTTGCTTTTCTGCCATGGAGTAGGTTGGTTGGCTTCGGGGTGCAAAACGGACCGTCGCCGTACATGATGGCTGGTGGTGTTCTGGGATCAAATCGTCGAATTACTGAGCTTGATGGAGAGCGTTGTGGACTGGAGTTCACCTTTTAACTTCCCAACGCTTGCAGCTCTCTTTACTATTGCTCTTCGCCACCTTCCCTTTTACCCCTCCTCATTACCGCTTGAAGATACCCTCCAATATAAACATCTGTAAGTGACTTTTAAAATCATCACTTTCACCCGATCAGCTCCCCAAAACTACTTGAAAGCAATCTCTATTTGATACGATCCCCTCTCCGTGATTCAGAGCATCACCATATCCCCTGCCCACCACTCCATGGCGCATCAATGTCATGCTTTTCACACCCGACACCACCACAGCCATGGGACGAACACATGGGCAGTTGATCTGCACCCTCCAGCTCTCCATCGCAGCTTTTGGTCGCATTGTTGCCAGCACTCGAACCAAACAATGAACGAGGAAATCATCCAGGTTTGCTGCCACCATATGGAAAACTATCTGTTTGTGTGAAGGTCCAACTCCAAGTTCATGAGGAAGGAAAGAAAGACGAAAATTGGCTTTATATACCCTAGGGGAGGAGAGATTCACGGTCATGTGGGTGCTTGATTAAACACGTGGGAAAGAGGGTGGTTGGGGGTCAGACCGCGGTAAGATAGTCGGAGATGAAGCGGAAAACGTACACGCCAGATGTGATATGATAGACGTTGACTAAAACCGCACGAAGTATACTTGCCCCTAAAATATGATACAACCATTCTTCTTCAAGCCGTCGTTATTGAATCCCTCATCAAATCAAAGTACATACATCTCTTGTAATTCTCATTCTTCTCGCAGCCGAACCTCCAGTTCCTCGTGATTCATCTCTTGCATTCAAACCGCCCATCAACGTCATCGGTGCTCAGACTCGCTAGGGCCAAGCTCCATTTCTTTTCCCCTTCAAGCTCTTCAAATTCCCCATCTACCAGTCCGGAAGAGTGGAGTATATAGCCCCTGAACACTCATCATCGTCGGGGTTGGACATCCCATCCGCATGATACGGCATATCCTTAGCATTCCCACAAAGATACATCACCGTCTTCTTCCAGCAATCCGTGCTTCCACCACAAGTCCCGTCGTCGTTCCCTACACGCTTCAGATACGCCGCGTTTATCGGGATCATATGCGTTAAATCGCACACAGGGAGGTTGAAGGCCGTAGACAATTCCGCCTGGCCCTGGGACCCACCATTCGCCTCCAGTCTCGAGACCATATCGCCGCCCGATAACTCCGACCTCCAAGCCTTGGTGACGCTCTGCGTGAACTCGCTCGAGAGCACGACCTGCTCGAGCGTGAGAAAACAGTTGCTCAGCTTTTCCACACCTCTCACGCCTCTCACGCCGTCCGCGGGGTCTTTAATGTTGTGGTACGCATGCTGGAGTCGCTTTTTCAGGCCATCGGCTTCGCCTTCCGCAGATCTTTTCTGGCCGTTTTTGACATACGGATCAAACTGCGCGAGCGTGTACGCGTTACCATCGCCATCGCACCGCGTGTATTCTCCCCACAGCGGCGTAGCACCGCAGACTTCGGCGCCAAACTGCGCGGCGTTGATCTTGATGACAGCTACCTTTTTGTGGTTCCAGAGCCAGCTGATGGCGACGCTAGACAGCGCGGCAATCATTTCGGGCGGGTTGAGGCCAATGGCTGAGGTGACGTCGGCGGCGAAGACGCCGTCCATGAGGATCTGTGGCAGCTGTTGGGCATCGCTGGCGTACACGTAGCCGGGGGCGTTGCTCGGGACTGCGATAAGAGTGTCGTTTGCTATGGTGTAGATGGCATTTTGTAAAGAGATGATGGATTGACTGAGGGCGTCTGATGCTTGAGCGAACTCGTCGAAGAGTCTGTGTATCAATGTTAAGTGCTATTAAGGTAGACGAGCATAAGGCAAGGGAATGGAACTCGGCGAAGCGCACAATTGCGGTGGATTCGTTCCCAAAGCACCAAAGACGCCTCCTAGGAGACTGACACCGGCGCCAACGAATTTTGCTTCGGGTACGGCCCATGCTGCGGCAGGAAGGAAAGTGGAAAGTATGCTCATCGAGCCAACAGTGTTGTCTTTCGGGACATCTCCGTCATCTGTGAACACTTCAGGCATACCGGAGAGAAATCCCGTCACTGCGCCGTGGACATTGCCGATATTTGACACCATGCGCACGAGATAATTGCTGTAGTTTTGCATGGCCCACAGCACGAACTGCTCGCAATGAAGAAGGTTAGCATAAACGGTACTGTGTATGGGAGAAGGGGTTGAACTTGAGAAGATTCGGCTTACATATCCCATTCCACCAGCCACCTTGCAGTCTTCTTCATTAAAGGCCATGTTGCACCTTTCCCCCAGCGAACGACATTCAAAGCTGTTCTGGCCTGGTGCGTATCTCTTCAACGTACTTTGTATGTTCGCATCCCATGGCGTAGTAGCGACGCCATTCTTGACGCCATATTGGTTAGTAATTGTCTGGAACCAGATGCCGACGTCGTTTGAGGTCCAGAGATCTTGAGTGCCGGCGATTGAATCGTAACAGAAGTCATTCACGTCCCGTTGCTGGAATATAAGTGACGCTAGACTGCTTCCTATATTCACTACTATTAGGCTTTGCTATTTAGCGAAGGGATAAGCAAAGACCAACCTAATAGCGAGAGAGCTACGAAAAGCTTTGAAAACATGTTCGTGGAATATTGACGACGGAAAGGGGGCCTAGAGGGTTCGTATAAGATCGTACCCTTTGATTGTTTTGAGTTGACAATGAACACGTTGGAAAGGAAAAAGTTGATGAGAGATCGTGAGATGATAGTGCTGTGAGATGAGGAGGAATGGGCGAACCGGAGAACGATTTATATACCTCTACTCCACAGGCTGCCGACATAGCCACAAGATGTCTCCGTTCATGAAATTTTGTCGTTCTCGCTGACGTAGTTGAGAATAGATGAGCAGACTCTTCTTGAGAGATCCACTTCCAACAGAGCCTCCTCCCTAAGGAAGAACTCTCTAACCCTTCTAGGGACTAAGAGCCTCATGGCCAACCGCGAACTGCCCACTACCAAGCATACTTGCTCTACTCAACTTAGTCTGATTTCACTTATCTGCTTCCTTCCGTCTAGGATGGGGGCATTGCGCAAAATGTGGGCGTCCTTACCCCGGGGTACAGATAGGGGCCAAGACCAGTGGAGCAAGATTGTAACGGAGGATTTTTAGACCCACATAGGAACCCGGGATACGCAAAGGGCCTAGGAATTTAGATGACGTCTACGGCAGTTTTGGTACTCGGGATATAGCCGTGCGGAGAATATCGCGTCCAGGCTTGGATCTTCAGCGTCGAACTGAGTTGCCGCATCATCTTCTCTTGGATATCTCGCCGCTGGATGGACCTAGAAAAGAATCCATAAAGCTCAATTAAGTATCTCTTTCTATAGAATCACCTAGGAAGCGCAGAGAAATGGTGGATCATCCCATTACCGAAATGAGTCTGATCAGATCTCTGACCCTAGTCTTTGTACGATCGTAAATCTGTAGGATGTGAATAGAAGGCTGCGCCATTTGTAAGTGACGAACATGCGACATTGCATGCGACACCTGCTGGGAAAGATTAGTTTGACAACCATTGGTGGACCCTGAGCACAGCCTTTAGATATACCATTCACGCCACATTGTGACAATCCCTGGTCCAACCTATCGGCTCACTGCGGTGGAATCGTAGGCTAATTGGGGTCTACACCTTATTTCCAGCCTCATGACGATATGTGCTAGAGGCTCAATCTTCTCGCTAAAAGCAGCGAAAGTCCAAGGGTGGGCCCTTGGAGGAAGGAACAACGTCGTATCGTAATACTATCATGAAACTCCGCTGATGAGCAAACCGCTGGTATGCAGCAGGCTTGCTGATAACAAGCAAGCCGTAGATAAATTCATCGGAGCCGCCGAGTGACTTTGAAGAGCCAGATCCGAAGAATCATTCACCTTCCCTTGACTTTCATGGTCGTCGTCAACTTGGTGCTACCCAAACTCAAGCATTCAGAAACAAGCAAGCAAAGCGTGCGTGAACACTTTCTTTTCAGTAACCTAGGCTTGCCATCTGTTGGCTGTGATATTATTCAAATGAGCTCTGCCCCATTTCAGTTTAGTGGAGGCTGCTGCGCCCCTGCTTACCATCTAGCATGGCCGCAAGGCTATCAACCTTATCAGACTACTTGCGTCGATCAAACATTGAAACATCAACTAATATTTTTGTAACTTCGACGAAATCGCATTGACAAAAGTGTACAATAGCGTGATAACCAACACTAGCCGGTGGATATTTCAAACGAGGGTAGACATGATATAATTAGAAAGATAGGCTTGCTCTAAAGATTTTTGAAGAAGTGGATCAGCTTGACTGTATTCACCAGGCGGAGCTGAGCATTCGGTGGGGCAGTTGCTCCATATTCCAAAGCAGAGGTAAGTGGCCTGGTGGTCGAAAACTTGAAATTACAGACGTAGGTAGAATACAACAACGAGGCTGATGCAAAACCATGCAAATATCTGTGCCCTTGCGCGATTTTCGATTATCACGCTTGAGCTGTGGAGAGGAACAAGTAACGCTAGCCATGAAGAGGAGTAACGGGAGGTAGAGATGAATGAAATGATCGAGAGCGAGAGAGAGAGAGGTGTTTGATCTTGGTGTGGAGATGCAATGTTGTTTGAGCTTACTGGCGAAAAGAACGCTAGGTCTGATGAGGCATAGCCAATCCAGGTACATCTTTACAACTCTCGTTTTCTGCTCAGAAGATGGAAAGCTTCCCTCTAAACGAGTTTGGCTTTCCAAGCGTAGTATATAGTTGAGTCTAGGTTGCAAGTTGGAGGCCTCGGTCGCTTTGACGTGAGATTCTATAGTGCGAAGATTTTAGGCAATTTGATTCCGAATCATGGTATTGAACATCACGTATTTAAAGCGGAAGTGGGCAATGTGAATAAGGTACGAAATCTGGGTAATAGCCATTTCCGACCTCACAACTCTTTCCAATAATATAATCTCAAGCTTCACCATGACGGTCCAAGCACACGACCCTCCATCATTCAAGCCGCATCCACTATACGCCTCCTTCACCTCCTTTCCACTCTCGCCAACGGCTACGCTCATCACTGTAGCAGGCCAAGCCGCCTAAGACCCAGAGACGGGCGAAATACCGTCCGATCTCTCCTCTCAGATCGATCTCTGTCTTCACCGCCTTCAGGTCATCCTCGAACATGCGGGTGCGGGCAAGACCGATATCACTCGCCTCATGTACTACATTGCTCAGGCCGGCGTCGATCAGGTAGAGAATAGTGAGGGCAAAGGCGCCGCACCAAAGTTCATTGGAGGAAAGGTTGGGGAGTGGCTTGAAGGAAATCGACCCGCTAGCTGTTTTCTGAGAGTCTTTGGGATGAGTGACGAACGGTTTCTGTGCGAGTTTGAATGCACGGCTATCGTGTCAAAAGGCAACGAAGATAGAACAGTGAAGACTGTCTCAAAATAGAGTAGTTGATGGATGCTACATAGAATCTATGTCTTTTCTTCGCTACTCCGTGTCAATCTTAATAGGGGCGCGGCTCTCATACAATTCCCCAGAACTCCTCTGGCTCCAACTCCCACTTCTTACACAGCTCCTGATACTTCCTCGTGTACTCTTCAAACCTCGTCCGGACACCCTGCGCCGTCTTCATCTGGTCCCTTCCCACTTGATGCCTGTGCGCCGCATCCGGTCCATCCGCGACACGCACGAATCGCGCATATGTCCAAATCTCCGGTAGCGGAGTATGCTGCGTAAGGCCCTGCCCACCATACATCTGCATCGCCTCATCGATCACCTTCAGTAACGCATTCGGAACAAGGATCTTGCTCTGTGCAATGGCGTACTTGCCCGCCTTGTTACCGGCGTAGTCCATCGTGTCGGCAGCATTCAGCACTACTAATCGCATGCTGTCAATCGTCATGCGCATGTCCGCAATCCGCTCGATGTTGCTGTCGAATTGGCCGATGAGCTTCCCACGCGGCTTCTTCCTGGGCTCGATGCACCGAACGAGCGCGAGCTCGTAGGCACGCTCGGCTTGCCCAATCAGCCGCATGCAGTGGTGGATGCGGCCGGGACCAAGACGTCCTTGGGCGATTTCGAAGGCGCGGCCGGGGCCTAGAATGATGTTTTCCTTGGGCACGCGCACGTTGTCGTAGATGTACTCGCCGTGGCCCTCGGGCGCACAGTCGAAGCCCATGATGGTCAGGTTCCGCACCTGTTTTAGACCGGGTGTTCGTGCTGGGACGACGATGGTTGTGTGGCGGTTCCAGGGGTTGGGATTCTCGGGGTCCGAGCAGCCCATGAGGATGTAGATGTTCAGGTCTTCGTTATACTGGCAATTGGCGTAGAGCTTGCGGCCATTGATGATGACTTCGGTGTCTGTGATCTTCATGCTGCAGGCGATGTTGGTGGCGTCGGAGGAGGCGACATCAGGCTCGGTCATGGAGTAGGCCGAGCTCATCTCGCCATTCATGAGGGGTTCGAGCCATTTCTTCTTTTGCTCCGGGGAGCAGTATTTGGCTAGTAGCTCGATGTTTCCAGTCTCAGGGGCGTGGCAGTTCATTGTCTGTAAAGCTCTCAGCACTTGTTTAGAGGAGCTCTTGAAAGGGTATATACCTGCGGAGCCCAGTACACCTTTCCCATGATCTCGGCACAGCAAGAGTACTCGAGATTGGTCAAACCAGGACTCTCCTTAAAGTGATTTGGCAGGAAAAGGTTGAAGAGACCCTGTGCTTTTGCCTTTTGCCTCAACTCGTGGATAATCGGAGGGTTCTTCCATCGGTTGTCCTTTATTTGTGCTTTGAAGATTCTCTCTGCGGGTATACATTCTGTCTCGACCCACTCGTAAACTTGCTTGATCTTCTCGATAGCAAAGGGCCGTAGCTTGGCCTTCACCCACGGCGGGGTGCGGGCAAAAGCCGGGTGGTCCATCAGCGACTCTGATGACATGATGGTGGTGGTTGGGTTCAAGGAGGTGAATTGGAGGTATGAGAAAGACGAGGCTTCGCACGGAAAGACCTCAATTGCTTTTGATCACCACAGGCGCGTATTTTTCGGTCCATGGTTAGCTCGAGTATGGAGTGATAGATCTGGGGCCGAGGTGGTTTGCGGGGAGAGCTTCAGGCGGCGCGGGCGGAAGTCGTTAAGCGTTGGAGCTCCCCAGCCTTCGTCCCCACCAACGTTCGACCATCCCCGGATCTGATGATTCATTGGCCGCTTGGTGTTGAAGAGGCTCCTTTATGTGCCAATCGGTCAGGATGAAGATAGCTGTCAGAAGGCACCTACCTTTCTGTCGTGAAAATGGGAGATTTCGCACAGCCCTGGATTGAGGTAGGTACTTCCATACATCCTTCCTCAAGAGCTTCACACTGACCCCCTTCAAGTTTGAGAAAGAGTTCGGCCAACGTCCTATTCTTCATGGTCCTCTCCAGAGCTGCCTCGATGGCTTTGCAGGCATCGGCGCCGCGCTCGTAGCCAAATATGAGTTTCCTCCACCCGATGCATCCATTGCAACGGAGGACAGGGTGACAGAGGACGGGCTGGCAGTACGTGTCTATACCCCTCCTGGCTATGCTGGAGGGAAACCTGTCGGGGTATACTTCCATGGTGGTGGGTGGGCAATGGGCGACATTAATGGAGACGACCCCTGGTGCCGGGCCATGTCGAAGATGGCTGGAGTGGTCCTCGTCTCAATCGAATACGGCCTTGCTCCAGCAAACGAACATCCCGGCCTGCTGAATGACTGCTTCAAGGGCTTCCAATGGACCCTGAAGAACGCGGTATCATTGGGTGGCGTTGAAGGCAAGATATTTACAGCTGGGATATCTGCGGGCGCAGGCCTTGCTTTGGGAACCGCTTTGAGGGCCATTGATGAAGGCTACGGTGGCTCTCTTGTTGGAGTAGTAGCTCAAGTGCCGGCAACCTGCCATCCTGATGCTGTTCCAGAAAAGCTCAAGTTGAAGTTCACATCGTACACAGAGCATGCTGAAAACACCATTGATACGAATTCAGCGATGAGAGCATTCTGGGGTATGGCATCACCATTGTCTTGTACTGCAGATTTTGTGATGCTAATTGTAACCTCAGACGCATTCGGAGCGCCTCCCACTGATAAATACGCATCACCGCTATTACACGACAAGATCAAAGATCTGAAAAAAGTGTATCTTACAGTCGCTGGACACGACACGCTTCGAGATGATGGCCTCCTCTTCCAGCAAGCGCTTGATGAGAATAAGTAAGCCTTTTCATGGTAACTATAACCCTACCGGAAGATACTAACGTCCTTCAAGAGTCCCTAATAAAATCGATTTCTACGCGGGCTACCCACACTACCACTGGGTATGGCCTTCGAAACATCTTGATGAACCAAGGGCGGAATATCTGGATAACGTGGCGAAGGGGATTGAGTTCGTTATTTCGTGAGCTCCATCTCATCCTCTTTGCCAAAGTCATGCTTGCAAACCAGATCTTCCGCCTTCATAAATTCGATTCTATACAACGAACAAATCGCGTTACCTTCAAGCTCGTCCTTTTGAATTAATTGTCCATCGTGAAATCATCCCAGAGCTTCCTGCGAGCCTTCTTCCTCGTGACTTGAACTCCTCGCGAAAGTTTCTCCGGGTTATACATGACTCGCCAAAGCAATATGGGGTTGACGCATGTATCAGACCATGCTCAGCTTGCAAGCCCATTCGCAAAAACAAATTAATAAAGATCTCATGAAGGGCTCTATATTCAACATGACGTGCTTGAACATCAACAGTATAGTGTGTAGAACGGCAGCTAGCCCTAACAATGTCGAGGGGACGTAAATTACGTGACTAAGCACTACCGCTTCAGCTTCTCCACATATTCAACCTCCACGTCTCACTTCAACCCCGCTCCAAGTATCATGCCCCACCACCACCTGACGGTCTTGGGGGACTTGCATCTCGTTCTCCGACCTCAGCCAGAGCTCATCCCCGCCAATTAGCTTGCGATCCTTAATGCGAGCTTGTAGTAGCCATGGCACCGGTGTGTGTTTTCCGCCGCCGACTGCTGCAACGGCAAAGAGCTGGCAAATTGCATGGGGATGGCTAGCCTAGACTGAGAGCACTCTCGCCGATTGTTCCAGCCGCTACTTACTGTTAAAGCTCATATCAGACACAGAAGAGACCCCTTACGACGGCCAATACCACCTCCTCTACTACTCCCTCAAGCGTTATTTGCAAACCTCTTGGGCAATTTGAGCACCATACTAGACATATTCAGCACAGATTAGCAAAGATGAAGGCTGGCCAGTGGGATCCGGTATGTATGAACACGAACCACGACCACGACTGCGCTAATGCACGTCGTCTAGAAACAAAAGAAGGTTGTTATCAATGACATTCCCAAGCCGGAGGCTGGTCCGGGCCAGTTCCTCGTAAAAATACAATCTGCTTCACTATGTCACTCCGATTTATTGATGGAAATGCGGCCAGACTACAATGTCACACTGGGTCACGAGGGCGTAGGACACATTGAGACCATAGACCCCGCTGCGGAAGGGAAGGGCTTCAAAGTGGGCGACGCCGTTGGCTTCGACTACTTTATCGGCGCCTGCTTTGAGTGCGAAAACTGCATGGTTCACAACATGTGGTGCAAGACGGGAAACTCGCGCCTCCAGGGTTTCATGGTTGACGGATATTTTGCGGAGTATGCTGTGGTAGATTGGCAAAACGCCATTCTTCTGCCAAAGGTACTGGACATGTCCAAGACCGCACCATTGTTCTGTGCTGGAATTACAGGTCAATACACCCCGGCATTCAATTTCTCCATACAACTGCTAACGAAAGCACCAGCCTTCCATGCTGTCGATAGCTGCGAATTGAAGCCCGGCCAGTGGCTTGCTGTTATCGGGTGCGGCGGACTTGGACAGTATGCAACTCAATACGCAAAGGCAATGGGTTTCAAGGTCATCGGCATCGACATCAGCGACGATCAGCTTGCAATGGCTAAGAAAGTTGGCGCAGATGCCACCTTCAACTCTATGACAAACAAAGGGTACTTGGACGAGATTAAGAAACTTACGGACGGCGGCTGCCATGCGTCGGCTGTCTTCGCTGCGTCCAACCCTGCTTATGCTGGAGCAACAAAGGTGCTTCGCATAGGAGGTCTGTTGATGGTCATTGGTATTGCACCAAAGCCCCTTGAGTTCTCCACATTCGACCTTACTACAGGTGTATACCGTGTGAAGGCGGACAGCACGAGCATTCCTCAACGCATGAAGAAGGCAGTTGACTTCACTGCGAAGCACAACATTCAACCTGACGTTGATTTCAGGAAGATTGAAGATTTGCCTGCTATGGTTGAACAGATGCACTCCGGCAAGGCTGAGAAGAGATTGGTTGTCGTATTTTAAGCTCGCTTCCCACCCTTGTAGAATCATCCTGGTTACATGAATATATAACCATCACAAGAAAGCTCCCTTCGATGCCACCTTGAATTTTTCATTTGTTCTGTATTGTCAATCCTCATAAGATTGCCACTAGCCAGGCACGCATGACCTTCTTTCTTAATATCTAATTTGGAAAGTGTCACGACGATAACCCCGCTCCTAAATTCGGTCTGCCAACCCGCGTAACTAGACTAGTGCCCTTACCATCGCGTATAAGACCATGCTGACAGTTAGTATCATTTCCGAAATCCACCAGGTACATGTCACTGCTCACTCAACATGGTCCACAAAAAGATTGACCACCAGTTCGCTTTTAAAGAATTAGAATATGAGACAGAAGAGAACTATCAACGTAAGACATCAAGTCCTAAGCAACGAAAACCTGCACTGACTTCCACTAGCATGCATCAAGCTTTCTTTCTTCTTCAGCAAGCTTCCACACGTCTCATATGAGCACTTTCACAAACACTACGCTCATGTACATGCCGACTTGACCGTAGCCTCAAAGAATTTCAACGTGTGCAAAATTCAAAGATATGTACAGGTAATATTATCTTACAAAATTAAACCTGTCCCTATTCACGATATTTCAGACGCATCAAACGCCCGAGATGAAAGAAAAGGTCAAGTCACTAGGAATGGACCTACTTGACTACGACGGATGCTCTCAGATATGGGTCAAGTCGTGGGATGATTGGGAGAAGTTCTTCACAAGTCCAGAGTACGCCGCAGGCAAGTTATCTGTCAAGATTCGACCACCAATATAAACTAACACATTGTAGCCTTGGGCCCTGACTGTGCTAACTTCATGGACACCTCGAATGGAATCAAGGTTATGGCCGGGTACGTTCAGCGAGTATCTTGAAGGAATGGAGTCATTTCAGATGCTGACTTCTAACTCAGGACCGATCTCATCGTGTTCGGGAAAGCTATTCCTGACTGTGATGCCAAGGATGGACTCGCTAGCACTTGAACGACGTTGATCCTTCAGAACACTGTTATCATCAGCGATGATAAACCCAACCAGCTGGCCTTGCCTTGGACAAGTAGATCTAATGAACCACTTCATATTGAGTCCAACCTTTAGGGCGTTGCTCATCCCTCAAAACTGGAGAACCGTATCTCAATTTAAGACAAGAATTGCAAGCGAAATTCTACCTGAAAGGACTTCCTCCTTCATTCATCTAACTTCTCGCACGTGAAGATCAAATTAGTAAGGGTTAAGCGAATACTGGCCACGAAGCCATGAATGTCCTCGCCTTTCATCTACCTAACGTCTAAGAAGGCGCAAGACGTTACTGCTCGACGTTAGTCTACCATGTGTCAAGCATCATCCGCCGCCGTCCGACGTCAAGCCAAGAAATTCCAGCCCCATAAGCCTCCAGAGTGGTAACGACTGACCAATAGCACCCTTTCCACATTTCAGCTCGGTCCGGATCTTTGGTCTTCCAGCAGCCGGGTACTGTGATCCTGCAGGAAAAGGGCACCCGGACCCCAGATCTGACCCAGTTTCGGCAAAGCGTCCCAGCCTCGCTACCCCAGACAATCACAAGCCTCCACTTTCTCCAGCTGGCGGTGCGCGGGATGCAGCTTTTGTGGAGCCTGGCACGTTTGAGGGCGGGGTCTCGACCCGCTAGATTAGGGTCATGCGGAGGGCCATGGCAAGGCTAGTGCTGGATGATCATAAAATGTCATCTCTGTCGACGGATTTCTGTTCGTTTTTTCCTGCCATCAAACTCAAGTTCGCTCACTTTCGTCATGGCCATCGAAGAAGAAACGTATAGCCGCCCCTCCTCTACGGAGAAGGGTGATGATGAGAAGGTTGAGGAGATCCATGGAGATCTCGTTACTACGGGTGCCCCAGATGTTCCTCTTCAGATGACCTGGAAGACATGGGCAGTCATTTTCGTAAGATTCATCTCTCAACTTTCAAGCTGGAGACTGAAATGATAATGATCTTCAGGTGCTCTCCTCGACATTTGGACTCAGTTTCTGGCCCGTTCCTACCACCGCTGCGCTCCAAACCAAGCTTGCTGCAGAATGGGTCTCTCCATTATCATCCTCCTGGTTTGTCCCCGCCTACACAACCGCCAGCGCAATTGGCTTCTTACTGGCTGGTGCCAATTCCGATCTATTCGGCCGTCGTCTGTTTCTCCTTTTCGGCAATGTTACATGCTGCGTGGGATTCCTCGTTACCGCCACATCAAAAGGTCCCGCCCAATTCACTGCCGGATTGGCTATCACTGGATTCGGAGGTGGATTCTGCCAGATGGCCATGTGAGTAGACCCAGAGTATTGGATTCTTGAGTCCATTTTCTCACATTCTACACCAGGTGCTCGATTCCTGAGCTGATGCCGAACAAATTTCGCCACATCGGTGTGTGTCTTTCGGATGGATTCGTCTTTGTCATTGTTGTTATCGGTCCCATCGTCGGAAGAGTAAGGTCTATTTCGTCTGCCTCGAAGCTGGAAATGCTAAGAAAAAGTCAGTACGCCATCGATGCCGGAAACTGGAAGTACATTTATTACGGAGGATTCGTTGCACAGTTCATGTCTCTGACTGCCCTCTTCCTCTTCTATAAGCCACCAAAGCACCCTAAGGGTATTCCGTGGCATGAAGCGCTCCCCGGCTTGGACTACGTCGGCGCTTTCCTTGTCGTTCCAGGAATCTGTCTCACGCTCGTTGGTATCATCAACACCACCGTAAGTTATGATAGGCACCCAATTCGCAGTCTCTTCTGACAAAGCCTAGTACAAGAAGAGCACCGATATCCTCGTCATCGCCCCAATGTGCGTTGGCTTTGGCGTCTTAGTCCTCTTCGGTCTCTGGGAAACCTTCTCCAAGTAAATTGCCCCCTTTATCTCCCCACCAACCCCCTCTCACCCAACTTCTAACGCCCACCACAGCGTCAAATACCCCCTCTGCCCACCGCGCATCTTCCGCTCCCACAACGGCCGCGAGTTCACCGTCCCCTTCATAATCGCCTTCATCGTCACCATGTTCTACTACGGCATCAACGTCATCTACCCGACCATGATCAACATCTTCTACATCACGCCCACAACCTCGCGCTCCGAAACCCTCCTCCTCACGCTCCCGGGTAACCTCGGCCTCGTCTTCGGCGCACTCCTCCTCATCGCCTTCGGCAACCTCGTCGGCCACTGGAAATGGAGCCTCATCGCCTCGTGGTCGGGCATGACGCTCTTCGGCGGGCTGATGGCGCTCGTGACCCCCTACAACAAGGGTACCATGATCGCCTTCACCTTCGTCATGCAGACCTTCTTCGGCTGGGCGCAGTACGAGAGCGTCGCCTTCACGCAGCTCGGCGTCGGCCAGCACGACCTCGGCATGAGCGGCGGGCTGGCGGGCGTCGCGCGGTATGCGGGCGGCTCGCTGGCGCAGGCGATCTATGTGAGCGTGCTGGCGAATACGCAGAGCGCGCGGGCGGCCGTGACGGTGCCGGCGGCGGCGATGCGCGCGGGGCTGGATGCGACGGCGGCGCAGGAGCTGCTCGCGGCGTTGCCGCTGGGCGCCGAGGCGATTATGAAGGTGCCTGGTGTTGTGAGTTGCCCCTTGTTTTTCTGTTCCCTAACTACCCATTATCATCGATTGTGTAGGGAGCTTGTGCTAATCTTGCGTTTGCGTAGAACGCGGATATCATTGCGGCAGCTAGCGCGGCATTCAAGTGGTCGTATGCCCATGGGCTCAAGATCACGGCGCTGAGCTCGCTGGCGTTTGGCGGCCTGGGGCTTGTCATGTGTCTCCTGGTTGAGAACATTGATGCGAAGATGAATAATAAGACGGAGATTTATCTGGAGAATGATGTTTATGGCGAGCGGAATGAGTTCCATTGAAGGGGCTTGGTTGGGTGTGGAACTAGTAATGTGCAACGCCGGTTCCGAAGAGATATACCTATATCAATGATATTTTCATGTTCAGGAATGGTTCCTTGCTACGTCACTAACTGTCACCCCCGAGATAGTTCTATAATGAAGTAAGCTGGCAAAAGTACTGGTTTCACGCACCGCCTAAAGTCATCAGAGGACGTTGAAGCATTCCGGCATGGTCCACTACTTAATAGTGATCAATCACGAGAGGAAAGAGTAAAATCTTCGAATTCCCTTAAAGCCTCATCTACTCCCCTAACCTCCCACACTCACGGTATAATCTTCGCGGCCTTCATCCTTTCAAACACCGGCCCCCACGCCCCCATCACGCTCCTCTCCTCCTCAAACCCCGTCCCATACATCTTCGTCATATCATACTGCCTATCGAAATCAAACTGCGTCAGCAAGAAATACTCGAACCCCTGAAACGTCCTCTCCGAGTCCGCATGGCCCTTCTGCAGCCCATGCTTCGCCTCCAGCTCGCTCCATTGCTTCATGTGCTCTTTGATATACTGCCGCACTTCGGGTGACTTTGAAGTCGGCGCCGTCCCTTTCAGCCCGAAATACGCGCAGAGCTGTGGCCATTTCGAGCTCCACGTCTCGGGGGATTTGGCGTCGGCGACGTTGTACCCCTCCCCTTTGCTCTCCTTTGGCAGGGTGAGGGACAGATGCAGCGTTTGTCTAGCAATCATATCGGAGCTAGAATCGTTGCTTTTTGCGGCCCAGCTGGCGTCTGTGCCGGGGAAGGGACAGTCCGCGCCCTCGCCTTCCACGGCGCGGTACAGCGAGAGGTAGATGCCGAGGACCGTGCCGAGGGAGTAGAAGTTCTGGTTGGGCACGAAGCCGATGATGATGTCCGGGCGCGTGTCGCACCAGTTCCAGCGCTTGTTTTTGGCGTAGGCGGTCAGCCAGTCGAGCTGGGGGTGGTAGAAGAGGGCGTCGTGGTAGGGGGGCTTGAGGCGCGGGAGGGATTCGGCTAGGGGGACGTGGATGTAGTCCGTGGGATGGGCGGAGAGGAGGTGGCAGCCATCTTCAGGCGATGTGTTAGCATGCGTTGTGAGAGTCTGGGAGATGGGGTTCCGAGTAGCTTACACATCTTCGCTCCGGTCTGCAATACCACGAACTCGAGCTTGGGACTCAAGTGATCTACCGCTATCGTACTCCTCTTGAACATGTCTACCGCGTCTTCTAGCTCTTGCTGCAGGTCCTTGTTCGCCTTGTACGCTAGGTAGTACACATGTGTGACCTCTTCGATCCCATCAGTCTTCTCTTTCATCGCTGCTTCTAGCTCTTCTTGGCTTCCCTTGAGCAAGTCAATCCCGCTGACGATATTCAGCCTCGAGTCTTTCGGCCATTTGGAGTCTTCCAGTGATAGTGGTCGGTTTGTCAAGGCGTGCACTTTCGTCCAGACGCCCTTTTTGGGGTAGTCGTTCAATATCTCATTCACGAAGGCCCATCCCGTAACGCCCGAGGCGCCAAAGATGAGGGCAGATTTCCCTCCTGCCATGTCTGAAGCCGATGTAAGGTATTTCGAGGGATGATGACTTGTTATGAGAGAATGGAAGGTTTGTTTGCTGCTTGTTTGCTCCTGAAGTGTGACCAAAGGGAGTGACGATCGTCACCTAATATGGGGAAAGTTGAGCAAGGGAGAAATCGATGGTACGAAGATTCAATTGAGACGCAAGGACACTCCGACATCCAAGTTACCTAGTATTGGGTCTTTGAGAAGACAGTTTCATTCAAGGAAGACGGAACCCAGCCGGTCTCCAGTCGTCCTGCCCCTCCCCCGCGTTACCTAGGTACACGACGCCGCAATTCGCTCCCGAAACTTGCATACGCGCTAGGTCGTATTGACAGGATTGTGCCATTGTGCCATGTTCATCACGAGACTCCTAATCTCAATCCTCGTGAAGATCAATGTGGTAAATTTTAGGCACAGCCCCTCCGACGAAGCTCTGCCCCTGCTGTTCATGAAAACCGTCGAGTCATGCCGTAAGCAGGGGCTGGGGATATATGAATCATGGATCGACAGTGCATCGAGGGGCACATCTGCGTAACTTTATCCGCACTTCTGCTGTCGACCCTGGGCGACTTCATGTACGAGAGTCAGGCATGGAGTCGGAGATGCGACGTCGCGACTCGTAGCGGTAGGCTTGACTTCGATTAAAAAAGAAAAGCACGGGATGCATGACTGCCGGCTTCGGAGGAGACCCTGGAAGGGTTTGAGTGTGATTAAATGCAGGGCTGGCAATATGCACGAGATTTGGTATGCTTAGAAGAGCAGAATGATTACGAGGTCGTACATAGGGTACCTTCGATGAGCAGACCAGACTCCGAGAACTCCTACCCCCCGCTGCGGGGGAAAGCAGTACTGTACCTTTTGAAACTTCCTTTCCAGAAAAAGTAAACAACATGTTATATTTCTTTCTGTTAATGACGTATTATACCCTTCCCACTTCAATCCAAACCAACCTTACCACAATAGCCATTCTCACACATTGAATCGTGATCGACATCTCAATAGCCTCACCCGCCTCACTACTCGCCCATCATGACCACCGAACCCCCCACCACCCACACCCCCGGCATCTTCTACGTCGCCTCGCGCATCTCCAACCCCAACCTCCCCGTCCCGCTCTTCACGACCTGGTACAACCTCATCCACATCCCCGACATCCTCAAAACCTCCGGCATCCGCTCCGCCACGCGCTACACCTCGCTCTCCCCCGCCACAGCACCGAAGCCATACCTCGCGCTCTACCCCTGCGAGCTCGAGTTCCTGTCATCAAAGGAGTTCCTCACGGACATCCCCTTCGCGAGCGAGCTGCTGAAAGTGCCGGATGAGAATGGGGTAGAGGGGGACGGGAGCAGTTTCAAGGTCGCGGACTTCGATACGAGGGGGTTTGAGACGTTGGGGGAGTGGAGTAAGGAGGAGCGAAAACGTATGTGTTATATATTTCCTTTAGTCCCATTCCTCCCATTCCTCCCATTTCCCTTTAGCTCTTCCACGTCCCATTGACTCTTTTCTCGCCCACAGCTGGACCCTCCCCCTTCCTCGCCACCGTCCTCTTCAACAGCTCCGCCACCTCCACCGAGCGCCTGGCCATCGAGTGCGCGCTGCACGGCCTCGTGCCGTCCCGCACGCGGCTGTATAAGCTGAATTTCGTGTGGGGCCGGGAGGAGAAAGCCAAGTCTGAGGAAGAGGAGAAGAAGCCCGCGGGGTATTTGGCCCTGCACGAGTTCAGCGAGGAGGAGTTTTCGCGGGACGCGTTTAGGACGGCGCAGGGGGCGATGAATGGGGAGGAGGTGGAGGTGCAGGGGTATGAGTTGAGCTTTGCGGCGGGGGAGGTGGAGTAGGAGAAAGAGACGGTGGGGGGGTGAGGCGAGAGGGGTGATGGGGTGATAGAGATGAATTGGGTTGACTGAATGACGGTTGTAAAGATTAGTGTAAGCATAGCATTCAAAACAGCATCAGAGCGTTGGTTCTCATTATATGTTCAACATTTGTGCCTACGTAGCGTACATATACATTTGTGAGACTCGCCCAGTCATCATTGCCCCTTGGACGCAAAGAGAGAGTTGGTCAACCTCGTCATAAAGCTTCTTTCAACAATTTTTTAGTAGTTCATGTTGACCATGATGGTCTTCGTCTCCGTGAAAGCCCGTAGGGCATGAATACCGCACTCTCGGCCAACACCGCTCTCCTTGACTCCGCCGAACGGCGCACACATGAACATCATGCTGACGCAGTTGACACCAACCATGCCAGACTCGAAGTCAGACGCAACTCGCAGAGCCTTGTTGATATCCTGGGTGAAAACACCCGCCATGAGGCCGAAGTTGGTGTTGTTGGAGAGCTCCATGATCTCTTCCTCGGTCTTGAACGACCTGACGACTGAAACCGGGCCGAAGATTTCTTCGGTGTGGATCTCGGACTTGATGTCGACGTCTGTAAAGACGGTGGGTTCGAGGTAGAAGCCCTAGAGGGGGCGTGTTAGCTGCTGAGGCTTCACTCGTCGAGAGGGTGGGTGCTTACGCTTGTGCCGATCCTCTTTCCACCAACCAACAACGTGCCCTGTCCCTTTTGGCCGCGCTCAATAAATCCAGTGACGCGCTCGAACTGGGCCTTGTCGACCAAGGGCCCGATGTTCGTGCCCTCGGCCTCTGGGTCACCGACCTCCTTAGCCTTCGCTTCCATCGCGGCCTTGTAGCCGGCGATGAACTTCTCGTAGATGCCTTCTTGGACATACACGCGGCTGGCAGCAAAGCAGACCTGGCCGGTGTTCGCCGTGATGGCATTGGCACACCACGTAACCGCGTTTTCGAGGTTGGCGTCGTCAAAGACAACAGCAGGCGACTTGCCTCCGAGCTCGAGTGTTACGCGCTTGAGATTCGACTTCGCTGCCATCTCCTGAATCTTCTTGCCCGTGGAGATGCTTCCAGTGAACGAGACCTTGCGGATGCGCATGTGGCTGGCGATGAGGGCGCCGGTGCTCCCATCACCGGTGAGAATCTGGAAGACGCCGGGGGGGAAGCCGGCTTCTTTGATGAGAGTACCCAGCGCCGCTGAGGAGAACGGAGTCTTCTCAGATGGCTTGAGGATGAATGTGTTGCCGGTGGCGAGTGCAGGAGCGACCTTCAGACCGATGGTGCCCACGGGGCCGTTCCAGGGGACAATGCCAGCGGTGACGCCCAGAGGCTCGTTGCGCACGATCTTAAGGAAGCCGTCCTCCTGCGGCCAAGACTCGCCGCCGAACTTGTCTATCCAGCCTGCGTTATACCGGAAAGCCTGTCATACGAAGGTTAACGGAGTGCTCCATTGCTTTCACAGAACAAACGGGGATATCATACCTCAGCACAAAGTCCAATCTCAAAGGCACCGAAAGCCCCGTACGGTGCACCCAAAGAAATTCGACTTAACGCCGCGATGTCTTTTCCATGCTTCTCGATCAGATCGGCGAACTTGTACATGATGTTTCGGCGCTCGGTGGGAGCCAGCTTCTTCCAGCCCTTAGCCGCGTTCTCTGCGCCTGCCACGGCAATATCGACATCCTCCTCGCCGGCCAGAGCAACGTCGTCAGCGATCAGGGAGCCATCTTTGGGGTTGTAGAGGGAGAGCTTCTTGCTGTTCTTCGAGTCGACGAATTCGTTGTTGATGAAGAGCTGCTTGGGGAGGTTCTTCTCGTTCCAGGAGAAGGCCATATTTGCAGAATTTGTGGTGTGTGGATTTGAGAACTGCGGTGCGGGGATTGAAGAGTTGAGGGGTGGAGAGCTAGGAAAGGGAAGGCTAAGGGGAGGCCTTCGAGCTGTTGTGAGGTGGTTGATTTGGAGGAGGAGAAGCAAATGGCAAACGATTTGAGAGTTACGAGACCGTTAATATGCTCACAGCGGGGTAGGTACTGAGTACATGTGTTTCTCACACCAATGCGCATTCCCTATCTCCATTCTCTAACCCCGGGCCAGACCTCTGTTGGCGGGGCATTGCCACGACTCGGAGCTTCAGCAGAGCCACAGCTGTGCACCTCTCGTTTTCTTCGGCCGGACGCACTTTGTTTTCCGCCCTGCGCCGGACGTCACCCGGCAGAAGTTAGCTGGGATGCGTGGTGGGTGAGTCTAAAAGAGGGGCGGGAGCTTGGCGACATCAGATTCGAGCTTTCCCCCTTTCAGCAGCCTCATACTCATCCCCACCAACCACCACCCCTCTACGTGACCCCAGACGGGAGCGACGGCACGGCACCATGCGGGGTGTGCTGGAACGCGTTCTGCTCCAGCACCGTGCGGTGTGAAGTTATCATAAGAGGCTTCATTATGCCTGACTGTCAATTCCTGCCCCTGACTGACCTTCAACCCTCAAATTGACAAAAAGCTGATACATAGCCCTCAAACCCATCCTACAGCTACTATAACGACAAAATGACGACCAAAGTCGCGTTAATCACTGGTGGAGCAAGTGGAATGGGCCTCGCGGTCGCGCAGGCTCTAGCAAAGCGTGGAAACTGGACACTACATCTCGTCGACCTCAATGCTGAAGCAGGAGCCAAAGCGGCGGCAGACCTCCCCAACGCCCATTTCCACAGGACCAACGTGACCTCATACGCTTCGCTTGCTTCTACTTTTGAAGCCGCTTTCAAAATCTCAGGCTCGATCGACTTTGTATTCGCGAACGCTGGCATTGTAGAACGAGATGACTTCTACGCAAAGTCAGATCTCGCTATACCCCCCGAACCGAACCAGTTGAGCATTGATATCAACCTGAAGTCGGTGGTCAACACAGCCTATCTAGCGCTACATTTCTTCCGGAAGAGCCCCCACAAGGGAAAGGATGGAGTCTTGATAGCGACGGCGAGTTGTGGTGGACTGTACCCATCTGAGTTCTGGTAAGACTTCCAAGCTCTCGAACTATTAGAGTCTCCTGCTAACTAGAGATGTTACAGCCCCATGTACTCCGCCGCCAAAGCTGGTGTGATTCACTTCATCCGCAGCATCGCCTACTCCTACCACGCAAACGACGGAATTCGGACATACGCCATCTGCCCTGGAACAGTCAAGACGGGTCTTATGACTGGTGAGGAATGGAAGTCGTTCCCAGAGGAGTACTTCACCCCGATATCTACTCTCGTCAACTCGGCGACAACGCTGGTTGATGGCGGTGCCCTGGAGGACGCGTTTGGCGTCAAGTTGCCGGCGGAGAAGGCGTACAGTCTGGCTGTCGAGATCAACGGGAAAAACCACTACTTCAGGAACCAAGTGCCTTTCTGCGACGACCAGATGGCGGCAGTGATGGCGAAGACGAGCATGGAGGCGCAGGCTGCGAGGATTAACGGGACGAAGTAGGCCTGAGCCGGGTTGACTGCTTCGAGGGTACGACGTTGCAATTGTCGCCTTTTGATACCCTACATACCAATAACCAGAAACCACTATTGTGGTATCTACTCATCAGCTGTCCTCCATCTACTTCACTCAACATCATCATAGCAGCCATCTCGCTACCGCCATGCATTACCTCACAAACATGACACGTCCCACCCAAAATGTGGAGAAAGTGGTCGGGCCAGCGTCGTCGCGTGGGTGGAAAATATGATCCGGGGAAAGCTAACGCGCCTCATTACTCATGCTGCAGGTATAAGCGGCATAGCATGACTCGATCCAGCCTTCCCTCTCAGATTTCTTCTCGAGAATTCAACCAAATGCATCCGAACCCAAGCCCGGTCTAAATCCTTGTCGTCGGCAATTGATTCTCAACTAGAGAACTGCCTTCAATTGCCGCTGCATCTAGCTGAGCCTGTCTTGAATGTTAGAATGGTTACCTCACCTGTTTTATACTCTTCATCAGATCATCGTCACTCTCTACTAGTTTAGAATCTAGGACAGCAATCTAGCATAGCTTTATTCTTCAAATGAAGAGCATCTTTGATCGGAACGGCACGGAGACATGTAAAGTAAGAGATCACCGAGGGTATGTGTGCCACGCCGCGTGCATGTCACCCCTACAAAATTTCTCTACGCGGTTAGATCTGTAAATACTTGCTACAATACTGGACAAAGCATCGAAAAGCTCTTCACCGCGTACTCCACTGCGTACCCACCGCGTCTACACTAAGTCTCTCAACAATCGTGTCACGCAGTCAGTTCTGTAAGTATTTGCAATTGTTACGGGCAATGTCTGAAAGATTCTTGGGCAACATGCTACTTAATGCACACTACGTATTTGGTAAGAGAAGAAATGATCAAACCCCCAATAACTCCTGCCATACTATATAACAATTACAATTTTGTCTGCCGTCCTGCGGCAAACCGCATGCCACCGTCAACGTGGATATCCTCACCGTTGATATAGTTGCCTGCGGGAGAGCAAAGGAAGACCATAACGCCAGCTATATCCTCTGGCTCTCCCAGCCTCTTGCGAGGATTGGCATCTTTCAACTCCTGCTCACCACCCAGAATTTCGATTAAGCCGTTTGCCAGCTTTGATGGGAAAAATCCTGGTCCAACGGTGTTGGATGTGATATTTCTTGGGCCCAACTCAATAGCCAGTTGCCTCGTCAAGTGATGTGCAGCGGCTTTAGAGACTGAGTACATGATGGTGCCATGGTCTCCAACGTGTGGTACCGTCACGCCCGCAGTCGAACTGACGATGATGATGCGAGAGGGGTCCGTGCGAGTGCCAGCTTTCTCGAGCATCGGCGCGAAGCTGCAATGCTATCAGATGTAACTCATCAATCAAGAGAATCACATCACTCACAGCCGCGCCAGGTTGAACACACCCCGGACATTGAGATCAAGCACTTTCTTCGACGACCAGTCTGGTGTTGGATCGAAAGGACCGCCCCACGTTGCGCCCGCATTCGCGACTAGAATGTCCAGCTTCTCCTCATGCTTCTGGATTTCCTTCACGAGCCTCTCGATGTCCTCCGTGTCTGCCACATTCGCGGCAATGCCAATGGCCTTCCCAGTGATTCCTGGGAGCTTGTTGAGCCTGTCGACGGCTTGGTTGATGCCTTGCTCGCCCTCTGCTTTCCGCGCGGAGATAATGACTGTCTTTGCGCCGGCGAGGAGAAAGGCTGTGGCAGCGTGAAGACCGAGCCCTCTCGAGCCTGTTCAATATCCAATCAGTATCATACCCCTGGAGCGTGGGGAAGCGGGGACATCACGTACTGCCAGTAACCAGAGCTACCTTGCCATCGAGGCGGAACATGCGACTGAAGTTCTTGAAATCAGACATAATCGCGGATATAGAGAAGGAAATGAGTCCTAACACAGGAAGCAAATAAATAAAGCTGCTGTCTGAGGAGGCTTCATGTCGAAGAGCCGCTACCTTGGGTATGGGGTTAGCTGGCGGGAAGCTGGTGGAGCTGGAGATCGATATCCTCGGTCAAGCTTCTTGCGAGGGGCACGCCGCCGACTCCCCCGGCAGCGACCTGGCTGTTGCAGCCCACGCTACTAAAATGCGTAAAGCTAGGCCTCATACTTAAGGGAGATATGGACAAAAGCCTCTCCAATCCCGGAAGGCTGTTGTCAGCCAAACTGTTGTGCCGATTTTCTTTCATCCGTCGCTCAACCCTACTCCCTGAGCACCACGACCATGCCATTCAAATCACCCTTCCCAAACCTTGATATCCCCAAGGTCAATTTGCTTCATTATCTATTCCCCGATGATGCTGCGGCTTCAGATACACCGATATGGATCGATTCGAAAGACACAAGTCATCACCTAACCCCAAAAGCGCTGCTTCAATGGGTGAAGCGGTTAGCGATTGGATTGGACCGAATTGGCAGCAAGACTGGCGAAGTTGTCATGATTTACACCCCAAATCACATCTTTGTGCCGGTCGCGTACCTGGGCATTGTTGGGTCGAAGAGGATCTTCAGCGGTGCAAACCCCGCGTACACCCTTTCTGGTCAGTTTATCTGGATATATCTCTATCTATATCTCTCTGCACGTGCTTCTCAATGCATCTTTACACGATCAAGAAACTGGGTAGTTGGTAGCTAACAATGACCAGAAATGGTTCATCAAATCCAAAATACCCAAGCACAATACATCCTCGCACATCCAACCTTCGCCAAGACCGCGATCGCCGCAGCCCGGAAAGCAGGTCTACCTGACGGACGCGTGTCCCTATTCTCCGACGTCCCCAACCCTTCAGTCGAAGGCCTCAAAGACTGGCGAGGCTTCATTGGCTCCCCAGACGAAGCCGCGCAATACGATTTCCCACGCATGACCCCCGAAGAATCCGTCAAAACGACAGCGACCGTCAACTACTCCAGCGGCACCACCGGCCTGCCCAAAGGCGTCGAAGTCAGCCATCACAATCTCATCGCGAACCTGGATCAAACAATCTACATGCGGTATCTCAAGAAGCCCTACAAAGCCCACAACCGCCCGCCAGAGCGATGGGTCGGCTTCCTCCCCCTTTATCACGCGTACGGGCAATTGTACACGATCGCCATGGCGCAGAAGCTCCAGATCCCGGTGTACATCATGAAGGCGTTCCAGTACGAGGAGTTCTTGCGGATTATCCAAGATCACAAAGTCACGCATCTTCAAACCGCGCCGCCGATCTTGATCATGCTGAGCAAGCGGCCCGAGACCAGCAAATACGATTTGAGCAGTGTGACCGATATTCTGTGCGGTGCTGCGCCGCTGTCGAAAGAATTGCAGAACTCGGTGTCGAGTCAGTTGAATTGCGAGATTGTGCAGGGCTGGGGGATGACGGAGGTCACGTGTGGAGCGCTGCATGTTCCTGGGGGTACGATTGACGAGTGAGTATGTCGAGGCTACTCTTGGGAGCAATGCTGACGCTCAATAGCTCCGGATCCGTTGGGTTCCTCGACCCTAATACCGAGTGTATGCTTGTCGACGACGAGGGAAAAGAGGTTCCGGATGGTCAATCTGGTGAAATGTACGTTCGCGGGCCGCAAGTATGCTTAAGCTACTGGCGGAACCCGCATGCAACGAAGGAGTCGCTGGATTCAGAGGGTTGGTTGAAGACGGGCGACGTTGCGGTCGTAAAGGATGACTGGTTCTGGATTGTAGATCGGAAAAAGGTATGGTGATGGCCTTGGCAGATTGGAGATCTCCATTCTAACGCGCAGTATAGGAACTAATCAAAGTTAACGCACTGCAAGTGGCTCCAGCGGAGCTAGAAGCAGTCCTCCTTGAACACGACTCGATCGCTGATGCTGCGGTGGTTGGCATCATCCTGTATGTATCCTAGCTCTCATATCTGCATTCAATCTCTAACAAACACAGTGATGATGACGAATGGCCTCGTGCCTATGTTCACGTTAAAGACGAGGCGAAAGGCAAACTCACAGAAGCGGAAATCCACGCCTTCATGAAGGAGAAAGTGGCCAAGCACAAGCAGCTAGTAGGCGGCATCTCGTTCGTCGACGAAGTACCTAAACTCGCGAGCGGCAAGATTATGCGGAAGGTCATAAAGGAGTGGTCGAAACGGGATGCAGCGGTGATGAACGGGAAGCTGAAGGCGAAGCTATGAGGTGGCAATGTATTTCCTTCACAAGACATGAGTCCCTCCTATAGAGTAGGGCTGTGTCTTGCAGCATTTCTAGGAGTATAAATGGATTACTATTGTTCTGGTTCCGATTACGATTTCACCGATGAATGGCAACCAGATCATGGGATCACGCGCGTGGCCGAATCTCCACGGTATTTAAATAGCACGCGGGTAGTCTTCCGGCTTTACCCTAGCAGCACGAATCCCAACAAACCACCAGCATCCTAAATTGATCCCACCAGCATAACGATATACGTGATTTACAGCCACGGGAACGTGTTGCTCCTCCACAAACTATGAAAAACACGTTGCTGGCTGACGGTTTCCGAGCATCTCACACCACGCTCGCTATAATTGTGGACACTCATCACCATGACCGCTCGAGCCATCATCGCCAGACCCACGCCGAAGAAGCTGCGATCAGAATATATGGAGCATGATTAAAAGTGGTAAATAACAACAATATTAGTCAGTTGTAACGGCCCGTCTGGTTGCTATCCCCGCGTCGTTGTTCCTGTCCCCGCCTCGCGAATGCATTTCCGCACCACCAAAGCGCGCGCACACCCTAGCCCCACGCACGCTGGAGTTCGTAGCGTGTAGCTCTGCATATGGCAAACACACCATGTGATCCCGACTGGAGCTCTTCCGCTGGCGGGATATGTTTGGCCGACGAGTTGGAAAGGGCTGAGCCAGCTACCTAGGCTTGCGGATGTCCCTGGCCTGCGCTGCGGGTCCGCTGGCTGGATATGATATACCCTACCCTGGCCCGCCCCGAGGTGAAAGAGGCGGTTAAAGCACTCCTGGGCAATACCTAGCTGAGAATATCAGGTTGCTGTGGTCTGATACTGTTTTGATTTCATCTACCTCGTTTCTTTTAAGAGCTACTTGTACGGTATATTCTACTTTTTGAGGTTTATATACCAGCACGCAACTCTACTGGTCATCTTTTCTTATATGCCCTGTTCCCCGCTTCTTGTGGTACCTAGAACCCGCCACGCTTCCCGCAATTTGCGTTTCTCAATTGAGCGTTTAGAAGAAAGAAAGAAAGACAGACAGACAGACACACGACCTCAACCCACCATGGCTCCCTCAGCCACCGCCCCAGCTAACGGCACCAACGGCCTCACAGCGCCGGAGTTCGGCTACCCGCCCGCCAACGTCGAAGGCCCCTACAAAGTGCTGAACCAGTACCACTCGAAGCCGTCGAAGCTGCGTGTCGCGTGCTGCGGCGCCGGCGCCTCGGGGCTGTGCCTGGCGTACAAGATGGAGAAGATGCTCACGCCGGGCTCGTTCGAGCTGACGCTGTTCGAGAAGAACCCGCAGTTCGGCGGCACGTGGTACGAGAACACGTACCCCGGCGTTGCGTGCGATATCCCGGCGCACGACTACGTGTTTACGTGGGACCCCAAGCCGGATTGGACGCAGTTCTTTGCGGCGGGCAAGGAGATTCAGGGGTACTTTGAGGGGTTTGCTGAGAGGCATGGGAGCAAGAAGTATATGAAGCTGAATACAAAGATTGTGGAGACGAGGTGGGATAACGCGGAGGGGGTGTGGCATATGTGAGTAGTATTCTTCAGCTCTGGCATCGAGGTCTGCTGTTGAGTGAGTTCTAACATGGTCCACAGCACAACGGAGGACCAGGTGACCAAGGAGAGATCGGAGGACTGGGCACACGTCTTCGTGAACGGTACTGGTATTCTGAATAGCTGGAAGTGGCCTGAGATTGAGGGTTTACATGACTTCAAGGGCGGTCTGATGCATTCGGCGGCCTGGGATCACTCGGTTGACTTTGAGGGCAAGGTCGTCGGTGTTATTGGTACTGGCTCTACCAGTGTGCAAATTGTCCCCTCATTGCAGAAGATCTGCAAGGAGGTGCAGGTCTACATGAGGAGTCCTACGTGGATCAGCCCGCCCTTCGGCGCTGGAGCTCTCGATGACGTGCACAAGGGCGAAGATGTCAATCCCGGACAGCGACAGTACACGTTCAGCGAGGCGGAGAAGAAGCGCTTCGCTGAGGACCCGGAATATCACCTTTCGTTCCGCAAGAGCATTGAGGCGGAGATCAATGGTCTTTTCGGCATGTACCAGCAGGGCTCTGAACTGTCTAACCACTTCCGAGAAGTCATCACAGCAGAAATGAACCGCCGCATGGGCCCAGGAAACGAACAACTAAAGTCCTTCATCATTCCAAAGTGGTCTCCGGGCTGTCGACGAATCTCACCGGGCGATGGCTACCTCGAGGCGTTGGTCCAGGGGAACGTAACACCAGTGTTCGAAGGGATTGAAAAGATTGTGCCAGAGGGCCTTCAGACAAGAGACGGGAAGGTGCACAAGGTCGACATCATCGTCTGCGCCACCGGCTTCCAAGTCGCTTTCCAGCCTGCGTTCACCGTGATCAACGGCGCCGGCAAGTCGATCAAGCAAGACTGGACTGACGGTCCCAACCTCTACTTTGGCGTGTCAGCCCCGCGATTCCCCAACTTCTACACTATTGTGGGCCCGGGCGCGACGTGGAGTAACGGCACGCTGCTTCCGTCGATCGAGACGACTATCGAGTACTCGATCAAGTGCATGAAGAAGATGCAGATGGAGGGCATCAAGGCCATGGCGGTCAAGCAGGAGGCGCTCGATGAGATCTACGCCCACTTTGACGAGTTCCACAAGGCAACAGTGTGGAAGGAGGAGTGCCGCAGCTGGTTCAAGGACGGCAAGATCAAGAACCGCATCTACCTGTGGCCCGGCGCAGTAAGTTTTGCGGTGCATCCCTCAGACCCCGCATTTGACGCATGCTAACGAAGCTTCTTCCTTCACTAGACGATCCACTTTCTGAAGTCCATCAAGGACCCGCGGTTCGAGGACTATGACTTCACATACCGCTACAAGAACCGCTTCGCGTTCCTGGGCAATGGCGACGTGAAGGCAACGGCGTCGCGCGACGTGCTCGGGCTCAGCACCTACATCAGGAACTCGGATCACGAGTGGTCGGTGGAGTAAGCATTGGGCAAGCATTCGCATGTTTAGCACGCAGACTACATTTGGCACTGTCTCCCTTTTTTCAGCCTTTTTCAAAGTGTTGCAGCCGTTTTTCTCCAGCTTTTCGGTACCCCAGATTGATGGCGTCGTGCATGGCTGGGAATGAGCATTGTTTGAAGACCGGCTTCCTTTTTTTTTTGGTGGATGACGGGCAGCGACGCGCGGAGATCGCGGATGGTAGGATCCCCTCGTCGGGTCTGGTGCACTGCATTCGGTAGCTTTCAATATGCCTCATGGTGGGCGTCATGACGGGTTGCGGTCCAGATCACGTGCTGACATGACTCGGCGCTGAATCAGTAGCGTCTTGACAGTGCATGGCCGGCCTCGACGTCGGCTACGGCCAGCCAACCACGGCGTATATGCAGGAGCTCGAGGAAGACCAGAGCCGTCGAGCTGAGCGCGGCCCCGCATTCAAAGGCCGCGCTATGCTGAGTAAGGCTACCCCGTACCGCTGCACGACTCCAAGCCCTCCTGACTCGTGCCGCCAGCCTCAACACCAGCGGTACCACCATCGGCGTGGGCCCC
The DNA here is from genome assembly GCF_010093595.1 of Mytilinidion resinicola. Lineage (NCBI taxonomy): Eukaryota > Fungi > Ascomycota > Dothideomycetes > Mytilinidiales > Mytilinidiaceae > Mytilinidion > Mytilinidion resinicola. Next base: position 430,705 of record NW_022985438.1, read on the forward strand.
GAGCAGTCGTCTCTTGGATCCTACCCGATCTCCGCCCTTGCACGCGCCCCGGCATGCCTGGAAACCACTCCAGACGCGGTGCGATTGGCTATGCAATGTCCATAGCCGCCCCCAGCAGCGATAGTCTCGCACCCTCGACGCACCCTGTGACTGCCCTGACGCAGGGAAGCTGTCTGGATGCCCCTCGCCACCGGTCTGATGGATACCAGGCCCTCCGTCGTCGCTCATCCCTAGGGCTGCTGCTGCTGCTGCTCAATTGGCCTAGAACCGCTTCCGCACCGGTCAGAACGGCACAGCAAATGGACCCCCCCAAAACGCGGCGACGGGCTTCGTGATTGTGGAGGTGGGGTCCCCACAGTCCTTGATCCTGGGGCCCACCGGTAGCGTGCATCATGCACCGCCGTCGACGTCGGCCTTGGTGCCCTTTCACTGCCGTCGGCCGTGGGTCTAGCTAACGCCGGGCACCCTGACTTATCTGCATCTTTCTCCAGCTTTTGAGCTGTGCCCTCCCCCGCCTCCGCCTTCTCTCTCATATTTCCCCTTGGATGCCTGAAGGACTACGCCTTGTCTCCACTATACTGTTCAAAGTTGAGTTGAAAGATGCAGTCCACGCCCCCGAACTCAGGTAGTGTGAACGGTGAGCTGCTAGACGAGAAGAACCAGCCCGAGCAGGCTCAGACGGCAGCGCAGAAGCGCCAGAAGTCGCGGCATAGGGCTTCTGTCGCGTGTGCGAGTTGCAGAGATCGCAGGATTCGGGTATGGATGCTCCCAACCGGCCCGTTTCGAGCGGTATCAAACACTGACTTTTCGAAAAGTGTGTAGTGCCACCGGGCGACAGCGAGTGCATTCAGTGCAAGAGGTCCGGAGTCGAGTGCATAATCAAGAACGACGATGAGAGGCGGCGGTAAGTGGTTCTGACTCCTTTTGATGGGGCATTTCTGACTTCGGAGTGAAGGCCGATCTCTCGGGCCTACATGTGCTCTCTCACAGAGCGTGTGGCGCTGCTCGAGACAATGCTGAAGGAACACGGAGCAGAGCCACCGCCGGCTAACCACCCTCCCAAAACTCGTCACGGGCTACCCCAAGATGGTGACCCATCCCCACAGCGAGGAGCCAACAAGCCATCCAGCAATGCCCCGGACAACTCGAGTCCAGGCAGCCAGCAGGACGACTTCATAGATGTAGACCAACTAGACAACCAAGACAGCGGCAGCCACCGCGGCGACGAGGTCGACGCTCCATCTCCTTCTTCAGTCCTTGCCCCTGGGCCTCCCAGGAAAGACGGTATGGTCAACCGCCTCCTTTCCACCCGTGGCCATCTCAGCTTCGACCAGCTGAGCGGCCGCCTGCGATACTTCGGCCCAACTACAAACTGCCACGTCCACTCCGAACTAGGCAACTCACATGGCTCAAACTCCGAGTCCTCAGAACAATCCCGGCGAGCAGAGAAAATCGTACGCTCGCTTTCGCTAGACACCTACGACTACCTCATGGACATCTTCTGGCACCATTATAACTCCGTTATCCACGTGCTGCACCAGGAGGCCTTCAACGAGGACCGCGAGACCGGCCGAGCGCAGTTTTACTCGGGCTTCCTCCATGTGTGCGTGCTGGCGATGGGGTATAGGTTTGCGGATAAAACGAGGCCTGATATTCAGAGGCTGTCGTTGCCGCAGAAGGAAAGCACACTGCATCGCGAGGCGAAGTATATGCTTGATCATGAGTTGGAGAGACCGGGGGGCATTCCGTCGGTTGTTGCGTTGCTCTTGCTTGGAGATTTGGAGTGTCAAGGTATATTGATTTGAATGAGTCTAGGAGTTGCGGGGCTGACGGTTTTAGTTGGGAGAGATAATTTAGGCTGGCTGTATGCTGGTTTAGCGGTGAGACTGGCGTTTGATATTGGGTAAGCTGGAGAGATCCGAACTAAAGTCATGGTCGCAACTAACACTCTTTGCAGCCTTCATCTTGATACACGTCTCTCTGGACTCTCGGTGCGAGAAGTGGAGATCAGACAAATGACACTCTGGGCTTGCGTTATCTATGACAAGTAAGTGGTCAGCTCCATTTTCAAAAACTTAGCTAACATCGTGAAGGTATTGGGCACTTTTCCTAGGCCGACCAACCAGTATGAAAAGTACAGACCTCGAGATCTACTCGCTGTCGAAACAATTCGAGCGCCTCGGAACATGCCGACCGGCCGGCGTCGAGAAAAGCCTGGAAACTCAAATCTACGAAGCTCTGCTGGATCTGATGGAGCTGGCGGGTAAGATCACAGAAAACATGGACCCCAGATCCCAAGGACCAGACGCAGTCATTGATCGCAACCAATATCTTCGAATGGCAGCATTAGATAGGGAATTCAGCAACTGGTATGCCCGTCTTCCAGACACACTACGGTGGACACCGGCAAACATCAATGCGGCACCCTTCTCCTTTTTCCTTCTCCACCAGCAATATCACTCTGCTCTCATTCTTCTCCATCGTCCATTCGCCATGTACGAGGATTCTCAGCAAGCCGACGATGAAGCGAGTGGACCTGATAGCCACTTCTCTGCTCTATCTCGAACTGTATGCACCAAACACGCCATTCGGGTAGCCCGGATATTCTGGCAACATCGCCAACGATTCGACACCAAGCAGATTTTCGTAACAGGAATGCAACATGCCGTAAGTTAGGCCCTAACGCCCCAACACAACCATCCACTAACCCATCTCCAGGGCACCGCCGCCACCGCCCTCGTTGCCGCCCTCGCCTTCATCAAAGACCCCGTCGACCGCGCCAACAACATGCAATACCTCGAATGCCTCTCGGCCGCCCTCCAAGACATGGCCTGCACCTTCCAGCCCGCCGAGCGCATGTCCGTCGTCCTGCAAGCCGTCATGCTCGAGCTGCGCGGCGAAAGCACCGCCACGGGCCAAAGCCCAATGAACCTGTACAAACCCGCGGGCGCCCTCGTGCCCGCGCGCCGCGGCTCCAGCAACGACGATATGGCCGACCCGCCCGTCTTCAAGCGCCGGCAGACATCCCGCCCGCGCGCCAACACGGCGAGCTCGAGCAAGAAGCTATTCCGCTCGCAGAGCATCAGCACAATGGCCGAGTTCAAGATCAAGCCGCCGCCGCCGCCGAGCTTGAGGGGTGGCGGCGCTGATGCGGATGCGGGCGTGGGCGATGGCTATATCATGGTCACGCCGCGCTCCGAGATGTCCAGCGCCTGGCCCGCGCTCCACGACAGCAACAACGGGGGGCCGCCCATCGACCCAGCCATCACGACGCCCTCGGCCGCATCCCTGTCGTCGTCAGCAGCGCCTCGCGGCGGCGGCGGCGGGCAGCAGAACACGTGGATGGGCGCGGAGCTGGACTCGGACTCGATTGTGCAGATTGCCGGGGCGCATTTCCCGGAGATGGGGCTGATGGGGGCCTGTGAGAGCGCGGGGGATGCGAGTATGAGCCATCTCGACTTTATGGCGCTGGGCAGTGAGGATTGGACGGAGTGGCAGGCGGGTGTGGGCGGGGTGGGCACGGATTTGGATGGGTTTCCGCCGCAGGCGGGGTTTGGGGGGTTTGAGCAGGGGGTCGTGGGCGGCGGTGGTGGGGGGAGGGGGTATGGGGGGTTGATTAATGGGTGACTAGCCGAGTTGGAGAAAGAGGTGGGCGCCGTGTTGGATGTTTAGGGGAGGGGTTGGGGTTTGTGTTGGGCGAGTGCCGTGCAAGTTCTATGCGAGAGAGAGAGAGAGAGAGGTTCTATGGGATCCGAATAGGAGTTGATTGATACTGGGGGGCTTTTTTGTGAGCGTTTGGGTTGCAGGTGTTTGGGTTCGCGGGACAGGGATGGAGTTCGAATCTTTCAGTGTCTGGCTTTTAGTTGATATCGACATATCTCTATCGCTCATTCTGCTACCTTTGTATCATTCGTGAACGTCCCCTATCACCCTACCCCCTATCTCTACCCTATCATATCCTCCTGGCCACTCACCGCTCCCCCTTTTCGCTAGCACCTACGTGGTCCAACCCCTCTCACATGCCCTCCCCCTCCTTCTCCCACGGCTGGATGCTGGGTATATAAACCCCCCCCCCTCCCCTTTCTCCTTTCTTTCCTCGGGGAGCTGAGAGCTGGAATGGGCTCGGCGATGGAGATCAAAAAGCGATACCTGAATGCCCAATGGCTGGGTCTGGTCTCACGCTGTGAAAATCATACGTGACAGCACATCATGGGGGAGGCGGATCAACAAAACGGCCCGCAATCGCTACATGGGGTGGAGGGGCGGAGGAGAGGGGGGGGGGGCGGGTGTCAACAAAAAACTTTCAATTCAGGTCCGATGTGGTGGGGGGGGTCGGGTCGGGTCGGGTCGGGTCGGTGTCAAAAGATATGACCAAGACGGACGATGGAGGGGAGGAGGAGGGGTGTCAACGTCGCGCAACGAACTGCTCGATGGAGGGGTGGGAGGGGTGGTTGTCAAGTCGTAACTGTCATTGCCTCGATGGAGCGGGGTGGATCATACTCAACATACCTAAAGATAATGGGGTGGAGGGGAGGGTCGGTGTCAACGGAGTTCAATGACTTTGACGATGGAGTGGAGGAGAGGAGTGGAAGAGTGGGATTGAGTGGGAGTGGTGATAGTGTGGACCGAAAAGACGTAGTGGTAGTAGCGCGCTCTGGAGAGCGGAGGGTATAATCTGCACATTACGATACGGAGTATCTGTTGAGGGCGATACTAGAGAGCATCAGCGGAAGGAGACAAGTCGGGTCATCAGGAGGTGATAGTGGTGAAGGAAAGGGAGACCCGCGGCCTTCCATGGAGCTGTTCGGGTGATAGTTTGATCTCAACGCTTCCTTCCTCCCAACATTATCCTCTACAACGCGCCTTTTGCACCACTCTACTAGCCATTGCATAGTTTTCTGGCCAGTTTTGCGAACTCCGAAGTCGATCGACCTCCTCCATGAACGAAACTCAAATGGCGAGAGAAGGGAGAAAGTTTTATACCCCTTAGCGCATGAGAGCACGTGAGTCTCTGCTGATTCAGAGTAGGTAGTCCACGGGTATTGTGAGTGGACGCGAATTGTTCAGGGAGAGATGGAGTGACTGGTAGCACGTGATATGCACGTGACTGATTTCAACTCAGGGGGCGGGGGGGATAAAACTTTCTTTCTCGTCTTTTTCTTTCTTCCTCATCAGGGTCGCGGTCGATGGAGGGCTTCAAAACCCACGAGAATTCGATGTAATGTGGAGAAGACTGTGGGATCAAAATGCGGAAACAGGATCACCGTATGTCTGCGGCGTGGGGGACTTCGGTAGAACACCTGGAGTTCAAAAACAATGGTGCAGACTCTGGGAGAAACCGAAGTTGACCTCGCCTGATGGCTGAATTTGTATGGGAAATGGTGATGGTGGATGTCGAGGTTAAGTGGAAGTGGGTAGGAGTGGTCTGTGATTGTCAACTTAGTGACTCGAAGGTGGAGAACAGCGTTTTGAAGGCGTCAAAGGCACTCCAACTCCATGATGAAAAAGGGACTGCATTTTTTGCACTGCAGCCCGCACGGGGTTTTAACGAGTAACCCTGATCAAAATCAGTCTGCACATAAGGAAGCTGGATGCAAACCAAAATTTATACCACTTCGAAGAAGTCAGGGGGTCAGTTTCACGTGTTGATCACGTGGTAAATGAAGACTTCGCTGAAATGATCCATCTCAAGTCAAATGTCTCGTATTAGATTAGTATTAACTATCAAACAGAAGAATTCTGTTGAAAATAGATCGGAGTTCGGGTCCTACAGATCTCATCCGTCCTCATCACGTCCCAACAGTGTTTTGATCGTTCCGGTTATGCAACGCCGCGGCCACATCATCCGTCATCCGATCCTCAACATTCGGCACGAAACAACTCAACACCAGTGCCAGCCCTGAGAACGCAATCGTCGTCAAGAAGACCGTGCGATACGCGTCCGCATTGGCAACCTTATACGTCCTCAACCCCGCCGCAGTAATGTCCGCCGAGATCCCCGGCACCGCGGCAAACGCAGCGGGTGTGCCAACCGTGATGGCAGAGAGAAAGTCAACGACACTGCTTGCGGGCAGGCCAGCCTTGACGAGCGCTGGCGGCACTTGGGAAGAGATGGTGCTAGTAAGGCGATTGGAAAGCACGACGACGTAGACGGTCTGCGAGATGGTTGAGATGGCAGCGCGTACGGAGCCTGCAACACCAGCGCCGGTACCGATTTCATTTTGGTCATCTAGCGCGATGGTGGTGAGGGAAAGGCAGACGTTTTCAACCCAGCCGACGAAGAAGCAGCCCATGAAGACGAGACCGCATGCCAAGGCTTTGGTGTCGGGGGTGCAGACTGCGACGCCTTTTGGAGGTCAGCATTTAGGTCAGTTGGATCGGATGGCGAAGACTTACAGCCGAAGAAGATACCAGCGGAAAGAACGGCAAACATCATTTGGAACTTTGTCTTTCCGAGAGGAGTGGCCAGAAGACCGCCGATGATCTCACCGGAGAGAAGACCGAGACCGACTAGACTGGCGAGAATGCTGGCGTACATCGGGTCGCCGTTCGTGTAGAGGACTGCTACCATCGAGGGCCCTAGAATAGATGGTGAGTAGAGTTTCAACGCCACTCGAAGCCGATAGTAACTCACAGATTATAGCAAAAGCGTAGTACATGCCCGCGCCGACACCAAGCACAATCGTAGACATTACCCATGGCCCGTTCCTGAAAAGATGCATAGGAACGAGAGGATCCTTGAGAAGAGATGCCGGTGCAAAGTTCTCCCAAAGTACGAACGCGACTATAAGCATGAATCCGACGACGATAGTGGCGATGACGTGTGCGGACTTCCATGGGTAAGTGCTACCACCCCAGTTGAGACCTACTGCACGTAAGCGGAAGCCAAGGCGGGTCTTGCGTCTTAATCATACCTATCAGGAATAGCAGCAGTCCGAGAATGAAAAGTACAGCTCCAACATAGTCGAATGTCTTGACATATTCCATCACCTTTCCGGATCGGTGCTTCATGTGGAAAGTTGGAGGATGGTAAAAGAGGATCCAGAAGAGTGCTGCAGTGCCATTTATCGCAATCAACTGCCAGCAGTCAGTATAAGAGAACACGAAGATATCAGAACCCACCACTTACGAGGTAGTAGATGCCCCTCCAGCCAACGTTCGTGTGCTGGATGAAGCCTTGTGCAACAGCAGGCCCAAAACCAGATCCGGGAATGGCAAAGATGAAGATAAGGGCGTTCCCGTAGAAACGGTACTTCATAGGTAGTAGTTCGCCCACGACGATGGGGAATGAAACTTGCGTAGCAGCCGCGATGCCTGTACTGGTCAGAAAACTTCAGGTTCAAGGCCCATTTCGAACTCTCCAAAATACTCACCAATCACCGTAGTTCCCCCAATAAGCGTTGGAATGTCCTTAGCAACAGCGCATATTATGCTGCCAATAACCCCAAGACAACTGCCGCCAGCTACATATTCGTCAGTCACTTCCAATCACGAAGCTAAGAAGTAATGAACCAACTCACCGAAAACCCACCGCCGCCCAAACACATCACCCACTCTCCCCACCAGCGTCAAGAATACCGCCAGCATGAGCGTATACACGAGGCCAACCCACGCCAGATTCGGATCCGGGCCGATATCCGCATCAATGACCGCGAGAATAGGTGCTGCGTATCCAAACCCAGCCACTCCCGCGAGTAGACCGAGCGCGGCCGCTAGCATTGTGCCGATGAAGAAAGAGCTGGTGAAGTAGCCATCGGGAAGGCTTTCGAGGCTCGTATCGAAGCCGGTCATGACATGACATCCATGTTCGGGAGTAGCTTTCTCGAGTTGGGTCTCGTGGGAGAAGCGAGTCGCTTGAGGTTTCTCGGCAGCTTCTTCCATGGCGATGGTAGACGAGAGGTTTCTTGTGTTCGTAGTGGCAGTGGGGATAGTTAGGGATGAGTGAGGGAGAATGACCCCAGAGTCCAGGAATGCGGAGAGAATATGGGGGAGGGGCGCCCCGTTAAGTGCCCCAGAATCCCCAGATGAGGCTGTCGGTCAGTCACAGGCCCGGCTCCGCAGCGTCGGCATTCGCGTCTTCGCGTGCTAGCCATGAGCTTGAGCTTAGGCTTGAGCTTCGCGTGATGAATCCCGGGCGGGCACATGGCACTGACAGCTTGGGACCTCGTAGCGCGTTGCTTAGTAGGTCAGCATGCCAGAAACGATCCACGCTGTGGGGTGTCCCTGCACTGACTCATTCCTCCGCGGGGGACTAAGCAAGGTTGCATTAGTAGGGTGCGGAGAAAGAATAGCGAAGATCTGGGGTTGGAGATCCGTGCGGGGATATCAAACTCCGGGCGTTAAATCCTGAGATCTGGTCCCAGCGATTTGGAATCTCTCGTACGACGGACAATACTTTTAGATCTAGACCGGTCTTTGGTAAGTACTCTTAGCCAGATGAGATGTTCGCGATAGGTTTGATCGACGTACTTAGCGTTCTGCTCTTGGTAGGGTACCGACGAGTTTATCACAGCACGTCAAGTTCGAAATATCATGAGTATGATATGACTTTTTGCTATGGAAGCTTTTGTTCTCAGAATACCGAACTAATCTATGGGTGCGAAACCGAAGAGTTGTGGACTCAACTCCCAATCCAATCCCCCGAACTCCCTCAACGCCCGACCCCAAAGACGTAACCTTCCGCACTGTGTAGCGCGGTCGACACAGCTATCTGCGTAGCATACAGGGCGTGGGCACCGCCGAGGCGACCCCTCGCTTGCTGCTCGCTGACCTACAATGTCTTGCGCGCCACTTTGCGCGGAAGGGTTGGTCCTTGGGGGAGAATGATGAGGGAGGGTGGTTGTATCTGCAACAGAGCCATGTTGAGAGACCACAATGAAACGTCCAACTGTACCCTCGCTCGGCACAAGGCCTCACTCGCATAGAAGACAGGAATAAGGACTGGTATGGACCAAGCCTGTGAAACAAAAGAACGCCATGTCAAGGTATGGCTATTACTGCAGGAGAGCTCAACCTCCCGCGCAATGATGAAAGACAAAGGAAAGGTAAACTACAAACAGCAGCCAGGAGTCTCTAGAGTCAAGCGCTCGGCTTCTGCCTGTCCCAGAAACCAAAGAAGACTTGAGCCCGTTGCGCAATGTAGCGCAAAAGCTCGCTGCCGTGATCCGTGATGGGACGGGGTCTCCGGCTCCAATCCTCCAAGATACTGGCAACATATGAAAAGGAAGTGACGAACGAGAAAAGGAAAGAAAGTCGACATCGCTTTTGTGAAATCCGCAATACGTTCGACAAGTTCGTATGCTGATCAGATCTACCACCCTCCTAATCTTCTTCACTCTCGTCCTTTTTGCTCTCATACGGTTAACCCTGGTTGTAGGAATTGAGCAAGGTAGACCGCAGAGCAACTTCGCTGTCGGATGGCGCTGTGACGGAAATATTTGGAACGCCTAAGCTGTTCGTCTCCGGCAGTCCGCTTCGACCGCCAGACATGAAGTGCGCCGGGTTCGTGCTGACTGGACCGGTCACGATGACACCCACGTCTTCGTCTGGATCAACGATGTGGTTGGGCTCGGGTCGTCCTTGGTTGTCGATGATCTTCTTAGAGATCTCCCACAGCATCTCCGCAGGATACTTCTCCGGGCCAATGCCGTCTACAATCGAAATTATGTTCCTTCCACCCTTTGCAATTGCATCGATGAATATTTGTCTGCCTTCATCTCCAGGCTTGGTCCAAAGCCAAAGTCGCGCCAACTCGCTTGGCATCCAGTCTTCGAGTATGCTCTTCGCGGCATCGATATAATTCGGGGCGCCGCTGACCCTCCAGGTCCGTCGGTAAATCTCCGCTGTCCACATCATCTCTATAGCCTCGACGATGTTTCGAACTTCTAGCAGTTTCGCGATTCCATATACAGCCAGCATCAAGTCGATGTTCCAGCCGATACTTGTGGGACGTGAAGCTTCCTCTTCACAATGCTTCCGTTTACGTGTAGACTCACACTCCTTCACAGTCGGTGTCTTACGAGACTCTTCCGCGTCTTTTATGACGAGCAATTGTATAAACTGCTTTAGAGCCACTGGCGAGACGTCTTCGATGTCAGTGCTTGCGCGTTGGCCCTCTATAGTGGCAAAATGTTTCTGGATAACGTTGGAGAACTTTTTAAGCGGCTTCAGCGGGCAGTCAATGAGTTCAGATCGTCCCTCAAAGACCGTTCTGAAGATGAAGTTGTCTTTCGTATGTTTAGCATTGTACCAATCAGGTGTTGGTGAGCGTTGCCGCTCGTTGGGGCTCGGGAGATCAGCCGTGGCGGAATCGTGACGCGATGCATTACCGTCGTTCAGGCGCATTCGTTTTCGAGGTTGATCGTCGTCCTCATCGTGAGAGTCCGAGTCCTCGCTTTCGTCCGATGAGTCCGTCATTTCCTCGTCGGTGTCTTCACGACGACGCTTTAAAGCAGCAGCAGCGGCAACTTTTGCCTGTTTTGCCATTCTCACAGTCAAACTCTTTTCGGCTTTCAGGTCCCTAGCCTTCCTCGCCAATTCCGCTTTTAAATCTCTCGTGACTCGGCTCTTTTCGTATTGGAAACGCACTTTTTGCTTCGCTAACTCCGTTTCTAACACGCCCGCAGCCCGTCCCCTTTCTTCTTTCAAAGCCTTTTCTTTCTTCACTACCTCAGCTTTCAAGTATCTGACCGCACGGAGGTGGTCTAGAGTAAGAACCTCCTCTTGCTGAGCTTCTTCATCAGTAGTCTGATTATCGTCATCCTCGATGCTTTCGATGATGCTCTCGTCGTCTTGTGTTTCGTGATCTTCTCTATCTTCGTCTTCCTTAGCGTCCCACAGGTGCGCAGTCAATGCTGAGATTTGTTTGATGGACTTGCCCCCTGTCGTAGGGCGCACACCACCAAACTCTGCCCAACTCTCCTCTTCGCTGTCGCTCTGAGCTTCACGCTCGACCTCATCGTCTTCTCCCATTTCAACATCTTCATGACTATGAGTGTTCGCGATCTCTGCGCTAGCCTTCGCAGCTTCTTCTAATTTTTCACCGTCTTCTTTATCGGCTCCTGACTGTAGTTCCTGCTCTTGGGCGATTCTTGCCCCAGCTCCCGCACCATCAACCTCTTCTTCTTCCGGTTGCGAACCAACTTCCAGCTGTCCATGCCCCTCGCTGGTGCCCTCGGCTTCACCACTAGGCTGAGCTTGCTCAGTCGCGGCAATCTCAATGCCCAAGATATTGGCAAACTCTGCCTTCTTTGTCGGAAGTTTGAGCATAACCACGCGGCTTTGCGGAGCCCCCACCTCGACCTCTGCCTCTACCTTCACGGCAGCCTTCCCCTTAGCCTGTCGCTTCGGCTTCACCGCTGGCTGCGCCGCTTGCCCAAGCACCTGGGGCTTCTTGATCAGACGACCACTCGACGTGTACTTCGTATCATCAATAACGCCAGCGGGAACATCTTCGACCTCGTCGGCGTCATCCTCAGCCTCTGGCTCGCGGATAGATGCAGTATTCTTGCCGCGAGCGGCACGGGGCCTTGCGGGAGCTTTCACTTTCGAAGCAGCCTTTGGCTTAGGGGGAACTTTGGCCTTTGGAGTGGCCTTTGGCTTAGTAGGGGCCTTCGCTTTACCCTTACCCTTCGCCGCAGGTGCAGCGACCTCTTCCGCTTCACCATCCTCGGGCTCCTCAGCGATAACGCCGCGATTCGTCCTCGGGGCCTTGGCGGCTTGCGTGCGGCGCGGCTTCTTCTGGGGTGGGAGCGCAGACGTATCGGCATCGTCAGCGGGGGGCGGGAGCTGGCTTCGGTTCGACGCTGGCGGAGCGACCGCGGCGGAGGGGTGGCTGGTTTGGAGGGGCGGTGGCGGTGGGGTTGACTAGGGAGTGAGTATTAGATGGTGCGATGGATGGCTTTGGAGGGTGACGAACCTTGCTGAGGAGCTTCAGCGGACTGTGCGAGTGGTAAATCGGAAGCTTCTGGAACTGCAGATCCGGTGCGAGAGCGCGCGGTGCGCTTCGCTAGTGCTTTCTTGGTGACTTTGGCAGTGGCCTGGGGCGCTCCAGCTTGGAGAGTAGGCTCGGCACTGGCAGAGGCGCCGCGACCTCGTTTGGAGGCTGTGTTGGAGGTGTTGTCGGCGGCGTTCGCGGATGGAGTTCGGCGTGGTGCCATTTTGATAGAGAGTAGATATCTGACTGAAAGAGTGATGGTTTTGAAAGGATATATGTGTTTGTGAAAGACTTCAAGAAGTGCTATGGTGTTGGCAGGCTGTGAGAGAAGTGGAAGAGAAATTTGTTGTGTGGCAGCCAACTCGGTCGTTGATGTCAACACGAGCTCGCCAGCAGCCACACTTGCTAAACGAGGGTGAATTCACCGTCGCGCACCTAAATGACGTCGCATTCTTTCATAGGTTACCGCGAACCTCATGGTTCTAGAGATTTCTCTTGCAAATTTCAGCTAGACACCCGTGAAGATGCTTATATGATTGAGGAAAGTGAAAAAGAGTCACAGACAAACCTCATCTCCGCGCTCAGGGGTCAAGAAACGGTAATTAATTACAAACGCCGCGTTGTACGCCACGCTCTATGGATATCTATTCTAAAGCCCTTCCCTCCTCATGTCTAATCATTGCTTAGTCTAGAACATAAACGTCATTACCTTCTTATCTCAATTTACGATCAAAAAAGGACCCCTAAGCCTGAACTCCCATCGCTGAGGCTAAACTCCCATACCAGAGTCGCCCTTTTTTCAAATTCCGACAGAGGAGTAAACAAGCGCTCGTTGTCCAGCCCCGCAGAATTCCGTCTTATCCCCGGTGCAGAACATCTTCTTGCAGTCTTGAATATCCTCCGACGTTGCCTGGGTCGACAACGTCGTTCCACAATAACACTCCTGTCCGTACTCCACCGCCGCCTTGACATACCCTTTGCCTTTACAAGTCGCAACACAACTCTCCACCGTCATGCCCGTGGCATTCACATACGAATAACTCGGTAGCGCGCGCGGGTTGATCGGATCATAATAACACCCTTGGAGATTATACACGTCCACCTGTGGCGAAACTTTCGGATACACATAGCTTGGGTTAGTGTACTGGTAAAGGTTGAGTCTGGAAGAGCCGCCGCAGGTCTCGGATGAATTGCCCGCACACTTCATGGTGCAGCCTGTATAGCCAATTTTTGAGCCAAAGGCTAGTCCGAGGCCGCAGTAGCATTCATCGCCGTATTCAACGCCGGCGAAGGGGTAGTTTTTGCCGATGCAGTAGGCTTGGCAGGTTTCGATGGTCACGGTGGTGGCGGCGAAAGTCGTGCCGTTGAGGGCCCGGTGGGCGATTGTATCGTTAGCGCAGCCGACGTAGGACCAAGATGAAGCGGAAGCTGAGGGTGTGGAGGATGATGAGATAGTTGAGGAGCGGATTGAGGAGGTGGAGATCGTCGACGATGGAAGGGTTGAGGTCGAAAGTGTCGATGTTGGAAGGGTGGAAGTCGAGAGTGTCGTTGATCGAGTTGAGGCAGTAGATAACGTAGAAGAAACGCTGGGCGTAGAGGAGGTGGAAGAACTCGGCGTAGAGGAGGCGGTGGAGGATGAGGAGCTGGAGGAAGAACTGAGGGTGGAGCTGGAAGAGGAACTGGAAGAGGAACTGGAGGAGCTGGAGAAGGAGCTCGATGAGCTCGACGATGGCGAGCTAGATGATGTGCTGGAGGATGAAGTTGATTTGAGGCTGGACGTGGCTGAAGTCGATATGAGGCTGGACGACGCTGAAGTTGATACGAGGCTGGACGCCGCTGAAATTGAAAGTAGCGAGGACGAGGAACTGGAAACCAGCGAGGAGGATGAGGACGCGACGCTAGACGACACAGACGACGAAACCGATGAAGAGGATGAACTAAAAGACGAGCTGCTCGACGGGAGGTTCTGCAGCTTATACATTGTCAGACCCTTTTGGCCACCACAAATCTCATTCACATTCCCAGCACAGTTCATTTTGCATCTTCCATCTGTTGTAGCAAAGCTTCCAAAACTCAGGGTATTCCCACAGTAGCACTCATCTGAGTACTCCACTCCAAAGTAGCTGAATCCTGCGCAGGTGCTGGCACAAAGCTCAATAGTCATAGCGCCGTTCACCCACTTCAGCCCAGTCAAGGTTCGAATGGTTATGTTGTCTGAACGACAATCGGAGTAGACGTAGGCGCCGACGCTTGGGGGTATCGGAGTGGACGACGCGGAGGGAGAAGTAGAGCTGGCGGAGGATGACGTTGATGAAAGCGGTGCCGAAATTGGGCTGGATGAGGACGAGGATGCCGTTGTTGTAGAGGATGTAAGCGTGGACGATATTGAGGAGGATAGGACTGTTGAAGACACGGTTGTTGAAGACAGGACTGTTGATGAAGTCCTTGTGGAGGTTGTACTCGAGGCCGCGGTGGACGAAGAGGCACCAGGGATCAAGATGTTCCCCGAGACTGGATCAAATCTCAAGCTATCATAATAGATAGAAATATACGTTCCAACACCACCGCACATCTGTGTAGTATCTCCCGCGCAAGTATAAGTCGTGCACTTCGATTCGTCAGCCTTCAATGAGGCCGCTGGTATTGCTGAAGCGTAGAAACATTGCGTTTGATATTCAGTGCCAGCGAAGATGGCACCGGCGGTCAGGGCCGTTTGTTGGCAGAGGCCATTCTCCATAGCGGCATTATTGTACTGCGTGGCCTCGATGCGTGGATTCTGGGCATCTTGGTAGCATCCGAGATACTTGTACCTGGCCTCGCCACCACTGCCTAACGTAGGGCCGACCTGCATGGGTGCCAAGGTGCCGGTAAAATTCACGACATGGACACCGAAGGATAGATCGTTAGTATTGAGAGTCCATGCGCCGAAGTACACGACGGGGTCGGAGTTGAGGGGCAAAGAGCCTGGTTGGAAGTAGACTGTAGCACTCGAGGAATTTCCTGGTGGGATTGACATTCCCTCTGATAGATCTGTGGATGGGTTGGTGGCGCCTAGAACAGTTCCCTCGGGAGGTTTAGATTTAGTAACGACGAGGTCAGATCCTCCATTGTTTGTAAAACGGATGGTCCTCAGAGCGGAGCCGACTCCGGGCAGAGTCCCAACATCGAGCTGGAAAGTACACCCATCGGCAGGTATCGCGCAATCTGCAATAGGGTCCCATCCATTTTCGTTCGTCTCATATTCAAATTTTACGATGGGGGATGTGTTTGCAGAACCGCTGAGAATAGTGTACGCAGACCCACCATTTGAGAAGACAGTGACCAGAGTGAAGTAGTCACCGACAACTGAAGCTGCAAATGTAGCATCAACGGTCAATGAACCGCCAGCCGGGATCTTCGTGTTGAGAGGGGGGAGTCCCGAGGTAGTGAAGTAGCCATCGTCGTCAAGATCCACCGAAACCCCCTGTCCAGCTAAAGTAATATTGGTATAGCTTGGGTCATCATCATCACCAGCACCGTAGGCGTAACCAAGAATAATGAGGTCAGACTGTCCAGCGTTTTGTATGATGAATGTGGCAGTTGATGCAGCAAGGGCTCCTCCGATGACAATCCCAGGAAATCCAACTTGCAATGGGTTGACGGCGAGGAAGGGATCCTGGCTGACAGCCGTACCGGTTAAAGTAATGCCTTGCTCGGTAGAGTATCCAGCAATAGTGTTGTTCGTGAAAATGCTCATGGCAGTCGTTTGAACTCCGGGGGACACGGAGGGAGCACTTGTGCTGCCCGCATTGAGCACGTAATTGGTCAAATTGAATGTAACGGGAATGTTGAAGCTGTCCCCAGCCTTGAGCGCACCCTGTGGCAAACTGGAATTGGACGCTTGGTAAAGGGTTTTACCCAGAGTCAATCCCAGAACCTGGGAAACAGCGATGTTTGCTTTGCAGGTGACGTTCATGGTACTGGCAGCACCAATCGACACGGAGCCAAAGTCAAGAGGAGAGGTGCATACGAATGGAAGCGCAACAGGAGCCCCAAACCCGACAATGGCACCACTCAACGTGGCCACGTAATATTTCCCATTTCCAAAAGTTGGGCGCTGGAATTTACTAGGGTTGGTTATAGCCGGAAGTGTAATACGTGTCATCTTGCCGCCAACAGGTGCAGCACTGTAAGCTCGGAGGCCGTTCGTATCGACAATCCAGAGGATTCCAGTGCCAGCCTTTCCTTTGAAAGAGGTGATTGTTGCAGGCCCAACACCCACCGCACCAGGAGACTTCTCGTCCGTTTGCGCAACTTGGGTAAAGGTCGGCCTTCCACTCGTATCGAAGCCCAGGGAATATACGTAGGTTGGAGCACCGACTGGCGTGAGGTAGATGTAGCCGCCTTCGAGTGGATATGCGCCAACATTGCCGAAGACCGAGCCTCCACCTGGAGGTGCTATGGTCTGAACAATCGCGTCCCCGCCAGCTGTGCCCATCTTGTATCCACCGAGGTTGTCCGCATTCGCAACGTAGCAGATTCCATTTTTTCCACAAGTTATTGCGAGACGAGCGATTCCTCCACCACTAAACACCTTTGGATCTGGTAGACAAACACCACCTGAGCCGAGGTCGCGATCACCAGCATCCATTCCTAGATACCCAAACGGCTCGAAATAATCTTGCTGCGTAAGAGCTCCAGTGTTTGGATCGATCGCTAGATTAACAATACACTCGGACAGAATATCCAGATAAACTCGGCCAGATGCGGGGACTTTGTTGTTGAAACCACCACCTTCGGCATTTCCAGTAGCAAAGAAGAGACGGCCAGAGTTATCAGACGAGATCGCAGCGCCAGACTGCCAGACTCCCGCTCCACCTCCTCCACCTGTCCATGTACCATCTTCCGGAGGAGAATCGGGGCCAGCGTTGGTGCTATAGCCGGTCAGTATCTTGCCGGAAGTGCTCATACCGATGACCCATCCAGTGTAATTGAAAAGATCGCAATGTCCTCCGAATCCAGCATAGACGGCACCGTTGATGAGGTTCAGTCCGGTTCTCTGGAGATGAGTTCCGCCTGTAAACCATCGCGTATTGTCATTGTCCGCTAGGATGCGTTAGTAATATATAAAGGCGCATAACTGAGCGACCCACCTGGGTAACCTTGGATGTTTGTAGGAAATCCAGGTCTCTCAACCAATGTTGCAGCATCAATGGCGTGGAATCGATAGGCACCATTCTTGTATCCAGTCTGACCCCCTGGCAGGTAGCTCTTGGCCCAGAAATACACCGTGTCGGTAGCTGGGTCGATAACAGGAGTGCCAGTAATTCCGATATATCCTCCAATATCGTTGCAAGACGGAAGATCAGAAACCTTGAACGGCATCTCTCCCTCCAGCGCAAGATCTCTTTTCGCAATTAGGGAACCATTGACAGCGTCGACTGCATAGATCCTGTTGGCCTCGGAGAACGCAAGAACGATTTGTTGACCTCCCAGACTTGTAGGCGTGTAAACCAGAGGTTTGGCGTAAAACTGGTCTGGCGCACCGCCGGATGGTATTACATTCTTGTACTGCCATAGCTGACCAAAGGAGCCGCCAGTAATGACTGTGGGATCCATGTTGTGATCCGGAAGGTAACCGGACTGCGAGGAGTCTGTGGTTCAAAGTTAGACGGTATCGGACGGGCGTCGCTGAACACCTACCTCCATCCATCAATGAATCTGTTGGGTCATATCCGAACACTGGCCGCAGAGAGCCAATGGCCCAGAGGCCGAAAATGAAGGGTTTGAGGTACATCTCCAATACTCCCTTACTAGCTGGCTACACGCTGCAGCGAAGACAAAGAAACCCGGGATAGAAGACCAACGAGTGTAGGGCTGCAAAAGAGCGTGGCGCCCTCGTATATTCACATACAGGACAAGGAATGCATTGACGGAAAAGACAGTTGGCGCTGATGGCACGATTCTTGTCAAAGCTTGTATTGACGCGTACCTGGTACGAGATATGTATCCAGCACGCCTCTGGCAAGGAGGCGCATACTTGTGGAAGAGCAAGACCTTCGGGTTCTCCATGGTGGTAAGCTAGGTCCAGGCCGCACGCTGTAGTTTCTACACCATTGAAATGCCAACCGCGTGCGGCTGCGGCGTTGACAAGTGGCTGGGAAAAAGCTCGAGGACAGGCCTGAAGGAGATTTAGCAGCGCTATTTCAGGTACCAGAGCAGGGTGTTTAGGCTTGGCTTAAGGTGGCTTCTGGCGCTAGATAGACTGAAAGGGGTTCTGCCAAAGGCTTGTTCCAGGCCTCTCCCGTCCCTTGCATGCCAGCTCGTGGGCGCTCAGCACGGCCCATTAGCTGCAGCCCCTGAGCACCCACGTTGGTGCACCTTGTTTCGATGATAGGCGCAACGGTGCGGCTGATCTTTGTGGTGTGGCTTGTTCTATGCCTTGAATTTCCTCATCCACATTCCCTTCTGCCCACCCCGCGCACGACTCGCCGAGGCCTAGGCGCCGTTCGTGCCCGGCTCTGACTGCTCCCCCGACATGCCAAGTAGTCGCTGCGAGTTCGCCGCGGTACCTCCGTGATAAGAAGCCTTTGGAGGAGCAGCGCCGTTGACGCTGCCAATACTTCTAGCCGCGGTGGCTTCAGATGTGTCGACCTGGGATAGCATCTGCGCGAGCTGCGATCAAGCGGTTCGGCAATGGCGTCGGGGAGTCCTGGAATGCTACATTATCGAACGTCGCAGAATACAGACCCCGTTGAGGGCGGATGGACTCCATAATGGTCGTCGCGCTGCTGTCAGTCCGTCTTGCGAGAGCTGAGACCAGCAGACGGGAGATGGACAGCGGCTAAAAATGCTAGCGTCAGGGGTACACAAGCACCGACAACTGAGCCAGCCCTGGACCTCCTACAATAGACCTCAACACCAATCAGGGACTAATTATATAAGACCTTTCGAGAGACTCTGCTCATATAGCCGAGACATTCGTCTTTTGTGCTCATTTTTTTGGTGGAATTTATTCGACAGGACCGTGGGTGGTGGGAAATTGCATGAGGTTGAGCACGTCACGTGTAGCTTACCTCAGCTCTTCTCTCCACCTCAATTCACACCGCCCACATCAACAAGAGGAGTAGTACGTCATTGTTGATTCCATAATGCCGTTGAATTATCAGGCATGTCTAAATGTTCTGCTTTTGAAAGCTGCAATATATTCAAATCGTAGATCTTAAGGCCGTATTGTATTCAATCGAGACCTCAAAACTACTCTCTACACTCATCACGAGACCATGTCATCAACTCCATGTCTTCGAACAAGAAGGAAGCGTGTAACGAGTCTTTATTCTCCATGCCCAGTGCAATAATAGTCTGTGGTGCATAAGTCCAATTATCCGCAAACGGCGACCGAACAAAGGACACCCTGCAAAAATTGCATCTTTGTTCTTCAGCAGCTCCCTCATACCTCAACTCTTGAGATCATGATAGTTTATTATCTAGCCGTATACCGTTATTCCTAATCCTTGTTTCAAAACTCGGGAATACAGACACTTAAAATTGAGCTTTCATCATGGCTAGAAGGCAAAGACCAACCCAGAGAAACGAACCCCAGAGAAAATTGCCCCCGAGAAGAGTAAAGCGAGGAACTGAGAACGCTCCAAATGAGTCAGACACTTATAGGCGTGGATCTGACCTTCCGGACCCGAATGCAATAGCAAGGGCGATCAATAAGGAGAATAGAGAGAGGAAGAAAAGAGAAGCAGCAGAAGCTAATGCTAATACGGCTGCTCGACAACAGCAGCCACAAGCCTCTCTGACGTCCCAAACCAACACCCATGGTACGTTCCAAAGTCCCTAATGGTATTGATTCTCGATCTCCTTCGCTGGAAATGCGTTGAGAAACTTCGGAAGAGCCTTGAAAATTGACAGAAACGATGAACTGATTTCATCTAAACAGAAGACCCGCCGTCGCCAATACCCACATCAAATCCCCCTTCACGCCGCTCAACCAGACAGAGTCAGACCGAACGGCGGTCAAGCCATCGATCTCAGCGTTCAAACACAAGTCAAAGAAGTCGTGGACGGTCGGGAGGTCAACTTTTAGAACCTACACAGAATGATGGAACCAGGCCGGAGGTTACACACCAGCCGATCGAGGGTCCTACAAGACCTTCCCCAAAGCCTCTGCCGAGGTCTTCGCCAAGGTTCGCTATCCAAAGCTCCTCCCAAAGGTATGTCCAAAGGTCTACCCCGGGGGTTCTCCTAAGATCTATACCCCCAAGGTCTCCTCCAAGAAGCCCCCTACGACCTTCTCGCTCGCCGATCCAAAGACGGAGCAATGCAGGTCGCCCATCATCTCGCCGGCAGGACCCAACCCCACCCGTTAGCCAACCCACGCAGCAGGATATCGACCAGCCGCAGGCAGGCTTGCCTCAGAATAGTCGCGCCGATGGGTTGTTCACCCGGCAGCAAATCGACGAGTTTGGGGCTAATTGGGGCCCCAACCCAGAACCAGGACGCCCCATTCCTCAGCCTCCTAATAGAGACAACCCCGCACTCCCCGACGCAGCGGCTGAAAGACAGTGGAGGGCTGGCATAAGGCCCGGACGACGCGCCATAAATGATATCTTCAACACGTATATCCCTTGGCCACGGGCACCGCTCCAAATCCAGCGACCAGTACCACTCTTACAGCCCGGCGCAAATGACAACCCGGACGATGGAGAACTCCGCGATTCGGCGACCCTAAGACGAGGCAGACCTGGCTCAGGGGCTCAGGCCGAGCGACTACCCTCACAGCACGATCCAAACGACGAACTAGACGAAGGAAGACCGCAGCCGGGCGTGCAGTACTTCCGGGGCTATAGAGAAGAAGGTATCGACCCGCCGTCAGCGTATAATCGGGATGATGAGCTTGATGAGGATGATGATGTGCAAGCCCAAGCTCGGCACGGGAGCCGCGGTGGAGGATTGCGGCGAGCCGGTTTGGCTGGGCAGGGTAGAGCAGAAAGAGAATCTCCGGGCCGCGGTGATGCTGGAGGGAATGCAAGCCGTGGCCGCGGGTCTGCAGGGCGATGTAGAGGTACTGATCGACGTCCAAGTCACCCTCCACCTTCTTCCGGTGGCAATTCTCGTACTCCTAGTCCTACCAGTGCTGAGATCGAGACACGGGGATACCGATATCGCCCTCACGGTATGGGAATACAACCATTACTGGAATATCAAGAACATCAGAGGGCGCTCGCCGCGCAAGGTTTCGCGCCGCAAGGTCGCCAAGCGTTAAGGGGAATATTTGCGGCAGGAGCACAGCGTCAGGACGAAGCAGACGAAGACGCCGATAATGGTCAGAGGCCACAAAATCAAAATCCGCGAAGAAACCAGCGCGCAAAGCCATGGGAGGCACATGGGAACGCGCAGGCAGACGAGGGAATACAACAACAATTAAGGAGAGAGCAAGGCGACAACGTGGATCACGGCGCCAATGACCAGGAGCAAGGTATGCGATTAGTGATCAAACCTCGTCTGCGTCGCGTGATTAGTGGCCTAGTTGCGGGAGCCGTGGAGAATTTTATATTAGGGATAGAGGGATTGGAACGTTCAGAGGTTGTAGGACTTATGGTCAACCGTTGGGTTGTCAACAGGGTCGATGAACTGTGGCCAACCGCCGAGCGCAACATCAATACGACGTACCGTCAGGACCCGGATAATGCTGACGTAGGTATGTGGTTCTGGAGAGAGGACAAAAGAGGGCCTGTGGACGAAATCCAGTATACAGGCATTGATGACGATAGGCGTTGAGGATGGGAGGCTAGGAGTAGCAATGATAGGAATAAAAGCAGCATCCTCCGTGTTTCACTATTAGCTTTCGCAGGCGAGAAATCAACCTGACTTCAGCTCGCCCAATTACTAATGCATGCCTTCTGTTGGCAACATTCTCCGCTTTCACGAGTGCCAGAGCGACATTCTCTTGGTGATACGAAGGCACGTGATGCCCACGTGATAACCTTCCGGCGTCATCGTATAGGGAGCGATGAGGGGCATTTGCTTGTGATATGAGAATGATTTGCGATGCCCACTCCTATCCAGTTGTGAGAGATCAAGAAGAAGGGGATTGTAGCAAGCATCTAAGTACTCGGAAACCCTTTGTGAAGGGAGTTGATGCTGTCTAGAAAGTACCACGAACAATTTGATATTGGACTGTGTCGCAAAAGAGCGCATCATATAGAACTCAGTGATTGACTCGGCCTGGACTGCTCCAATCACCTCAGCATTATAGCAATTCTTCAACACCGTGGAGCTATTCCACAGCCGGAAGAACTTGACGTCTTGAGTCTGTTCCCTGGAGCTCTTCTAGAGGTGCTTCGATATATTTCCAAAGTCCGTAATTCCTCCGCAAATACGCGCCGAATTAAAAGCTGTGCTTCTTTGCCCACTTGAAACTACCCTTAGTGTATGTGCCTATCCCAAGCACGTGGTGGGCTGATTATATCCATCACTGACTGATGCCAAGAATTGGTATTCACTCATGTGACCACGACTGACCATAACAAGCACGGACCGACCCGCAAGCGAACAAAATAAAGCTCCGCCGTTGGAACTTCGCTGCTCCATCGACCTTCCAACCTTACACACCTGTATCACTCTTTACCTACACTTGTGTCAAGCATTTTGGACGTTGTTCCTACCCTCATATCACGCCTTCCAGCACTTCACTCCTACGATCAACTCGTTTGCACGATGGCGCCGCGCAAGAAGGCAGCTGTCGCAAGCTCCAACCCTGACCCCGCCCCGGCTGGCAGGCGCTCGACTCGCGGGAGTACCAGAGAAAAAACGGCAGAAGTCACGAAGAAGGTACCCGAACGCGAGGCCGTTCGCAAAGAGCGAGCAGCATCGCGCGAAGCTTCAGCACCTCCTACAGGCCGTGCTACTCCTAGGGCCGTATCGAAAACACGGGCCCCGGCCGCGTCCAAGGCTCCGGCTTCCTCCACTAGAGCTTCTCGAGCTGCTTCGAGAGCTTCAGCTACCCCCGAGTCCACAGTAGTTAGTGCTTCGACGATAAAGAAGGCTAGTAAAGCAGCAGCAACAAGCAAGGCTGCGAAGCCCGAGCCCAAGGGAAAGAGAAAGATGGGAGTGATTGAGGAGGAGGAAGAAGACTCGGAGCGGAAAGTAACGCCCGATGGCGATATCATGGATACGACAGAGCTCGATCTCGTGGAACCTGTCCAGGCTCGCAAGAAGGCCGAACCTCGGCGCAGAGCCGGCAAGCCTGTCCTTACCAACGAGTCCCAGTCTGGCTCTGAGGAACACTGTACACCCGTCGAGCAGCAAACCGAGCCGCAAGCTGTCGCCACACCTGATCAGCGGTCTATTTCACCCTCTGGCTCCGCCTCATTTTCCGCAAATGCGAAGTCACACCATGCCGAATCCCGCACCCCAAAGCGAATTCGAACTACTTCGCCTGAAATCGAGCGCAAGCCGACTGGTGAATCTCCGGGTACTAGCGCCTCCAAGCCAACCCATCCCCCCACATCCTCCCCGCATGGCCAACAAGATCACAAGCCCGTCGCTGGTGAGCAACAGCCTACCTCCTCCGCCCAGATCGCGCTCGATTCTCCCGCTCTTGGCGTTCTCAGTGGCCATATCCACTCTCCCCAAGCGCCCACCACGCCGCAAAAGAACCCTAAGTCTCATGAGGGAGAGGCTGCTCTAGGAAGGGGTGCCTTTGCTACCACACCTGGATCGGCGCCGGACCTGGCGGTCTATTCACCAGCCATCAGCGACTTTGGGACTCCCCAGGGCGCCTCTACTCCAAAGCACACTGGAAGCCCTGTCACCGCTTTACACAATGGAGCAGAGTTAGCTGCGAAGCCTTCAGCCGCTGCAGATAGCAGTGAGATGAATTCTCTTTTTCACGATGGCCAGACTCTTATTGACGAGGCACCTCAAGATGCTTCCGCTCTCGTCCAAGCTGAAGCTCCAGCAACCGCACTACGCATCGGAGCAGATTCGGCAGCAAGACCCTCCGGCGATGGCGACAAGAGTGAACATCACTCACTATTCCACGACGGCGAAACTGTCCATGGATCGACCCTTGGCGCACCACCAAACGCTTCCGCGGTACACCACGACCAGCCTGCAGTCAGCGCGCTACTATCCAGAGTAGCACCAGCGGTCGCTAGCGAGATAGCTTCCGGGTCTACTTTATTTGAAGGCGATACCGAGGATAGTCCTCTGTTCAAAGCCATGACGGAAGAGGCCGCCAAAGATGGTAGTTGGTGTCACACGGGCACCACGCCGCCTCGCAGCGGCGAGTCTTCATCCACCGCAGATGCTGTAGCAGGATCTGGTTCAAGCATTGAGTCGAACGTTCCTGTTCGGAGTGGAACTTCCCTGAGCCGCCTCGACGCTCTCAAAACCCCTTCAAAACGCCTACAGAGTCCGCTTGGTTCGCAGCCTCCGATGACGAACACTTTCTCGGCAGCCCAAGGGATTGCTACGGCTGCAACACCATCCAGATCGCCTGTTGCTACTCTTCCTCCTAGCGCTTGTGCCGCAGCTTCGAAGCCAGTCGAACCACATATGACACCGTCAAGGCTTCAGGCTCTGGCAACTCCATCTCGCCGTGTCAAGACCCCAGCTGGCCTTCCGAGCGGATGGAACTCTCCCGTCCCAGCAGATGATGCATCAGTGTGGGATTCACCACGATTCGAATCCGGCGCTGCCGCTGCAGCTGAGTCGTCCGAGGGTCCTCGAAAGCGTCAAAAGACTGCGCAGAATCAATCACCCCAGCGCCCCGTTCACGACGCGCCAGCCCAGCCATCTTCGACTCCCCTACAACGCCCACCATTCAAAGTAATCCGCGTCACAAATGGTGGTGATTCGGAAGACATCCACGTCTTCGCCGATGTACTGGCACATTACTCTGCCGTGGCGCGTGATGTGATCACCCGTGACCCTTTCACCCCTGTGCCCATGGAGGCCCAGAACTTCGACAAGCGTACGATCATGCGCTATATCCAGTGCTTTTCACCAAACCCCCGCATCGAGCTGCCGAAGCACGACTGGATGGAGGTCGACGTCGGTACTCCCGGGTCTATCGCCGCGCCTGTCATGGGCACAAAGCGCATCAACACTGGCGATGGCAAGTGCCCTCCGGGATGCGTGAAGTTCCCTGAGCAAACCGCGTACAAGCTCGTGCCGATCGATTGGGATATGGACTCCCTCTGGGACCTTTACTTCCTTGCGTTGTGGCTCCAGAGTCCCTCTGTGTGCGACATGGTTGTCGACCAGTGGATCCAATATGCGAAGGACAGCGACGGACACAAGGAGAAGCTGCAGCATGAGTTCCCAGATTTCACTAGGAGCGGCTTCCGCACCGCGCGCCTTGCTCCTGTCAGGGAGGAGGACAAGCCTACTTTTCACGAGCTGTGGGACACCGACGTCGCGTACATCAACAATCTCTGGGACCCTGAACCGGCTGAGGAGCATGCCCCTGCCTCGCCCGTTCAAGGCCACGGTGCTCGTCATTTCTGGATCCAACTCTTCTTGTCGCACCCCGAGGACGCGAAGAAGTACTTCAAGAAGTACCCCATGTCACACTTCGCCGCAAAGTTCCTTCAAGAATTCGCTCCCTTCGCGTTTGAAGAGCCAGATCGCAACCCCGGTTGGGAAAACCCGAGCAATATGGACCAGAAGGACTACGACGCGTTCCATTGTGACGAATATCACGACCACACCCGCCCCTTCTACCGCGGCGAAGATGGAAGCTCGGTGCTGCAGTTCTGCTACGAGCAGCAGTGGGAAGACTGGTTCAGGCAGATCTCCCCCGAAGAGCGACAAAAGGCGATGCCGAAGGCTGCCCTGCGAGCCAAGAACAAGGACCGACGCGCTCACAAGTTCGCTGTTCGTCATAGGGCGAGGGCCATGAGTGTCTAGAGGCGACGTGTGCGTGTGGAGGTGGGGGGTGAGCATGGCGGTGCTCGTGTCCATGTTTCTCTTTCTTTTTCTTTTTGTGTTCATTACGACTTGAACGTCCCTTTCCTCAGCCACGACTGAGACGATACCCCTTGTGCTTTTTACTTCTTGTTCCGGTAATAACAGAGCTATGACTCTGCAGAGGGCGAGGCTTGCGATGACACCTCGGCCCTAGGATTTGTGTCTTTCTTCCCTTTCTTTTTCTTTCTTCATGTACAACCACCCCTCCGTCCCGTCCCGTCCCCCCTCTCCCTCATCATTCTTCCCTCAAAGACTAACCCTTCCACGCAAAGTGGCGCGCAAGACATTGTAGGTCAGCGAGCTTGCCTTGAACCGCACGCGAGGGGTCGCTTCGGCGGTGCTTACGCCCTGTATGGACTTGGTTTGCTACGCAGATAGCCGTGTCGAACGCGCCACACCGCGTGGAAGGTTACGTCTTTGGGGACGAATGGTGAGGGAGTCTGTGGGGTTGGAGGGTGATGGAGGTGGTGTGTGTGGCGGATTCATTGGCGGATATGTTGATAATGCGAGAATGATAAGTCATTACCGATAAACTTGAATTAGGGACTGTGATGTCTGTGTGAAAGGGCTTGTGACTTGACGTACCGCTGTGAGGGGTGGCCCAGCTAGCAGGTAAGCAGTCAGTCAAAACGTAGCCTGATTTCAACTGCGTCGACCCCGAAGATCGTGACCACGAATCTAGGTCTGCAAAGTTGCACTTTTGCTCAGTCGACATCACTGTGAGGAGGACCCCAACTAGCAGGTATGTAGTCAGTCAAAAGGTAGCCTGATTTGCACTGCGTTAACTCTTATATCGGGACCACGGATTCAGATCTGCAGAGCTGCACTCTTGCGTGCTCGATGCCATTGTAAGGGGTGGTCTAGCTAGTCAGTATTCAGTCAGTCAAAAGGTGACCCAATTTACAACGCATTAATCTTTAAATCCTTCAAGGACTCGTATATCCCACTTCACGGCTTCCACTCTTGCTCGCTCGAAACCACTGTGAGGAGGAGCTCAGCTAGCAGGTACGTAGTCAGTCAAAAGGTAGCCGAATATCCACTGTGTCGACCTTCAGATCGTGATCACGGAGCTAGTTCTGCAGAGCTGTAGTCTTGCTCTCTCGACGGCGCTGTGAGGAGTGGCCCAATCTTTACAGGGTCATTGTATCATTTCCATCTTACTAAATGCCCCAGATATCTGTTAAGATGAGGCACTCACGGTCGATCGGGAAGAGATCAGTCAATCATAGAATCGCTACCAATGCATTCATGCCAGAAGAAGAACAGGGTTTTCCTCGATACCAGCCTAAAACTCCGAGTACCGCACCCAAAAGAAGACCACCTTCACGACTGCTTAGAATTGATCTAGCCCAGAGTCAGCGAAGAGAAGACTAATAAAAGACTATATCTACACCAACTCACCTAGCGTCATGCTCATGGAAACATCGGTATTCTCCACCATCTTCATGAACTCCTCAAAGCTGATCTTGCCGTCGCCGTCGAGATCTGCCTCCATGATGGTCTTGTCTACGATCTGCACCGCTTGTCAGCTTTCAGGCGTCTAGAGGTATCCCATGACCTCTCCTGTGTGCCGAACACATACCTGCTGTAGCTGCTGATCCTTCAAATTGCTCCCCACCATCATCTTCAACACAATGAACAGCTCGCCGTTGCTTATGAACCCATCCCGATCGATATCGTACACCTTGAACGCAAACCTCAGCTTCTCCTCCTTGTTCCCCTTGGCGCTGAACGCGCTGAGGCCGGACACGAACTCCTGGAAGTCGACGTCTCCGCCGCCGTCCTCGTCGAAGATGGCGATCATGCGGGTGGCGAGCGGGTTGGAGGAGACTTGTGGAAGGGCGAGGAACTCGTCACGCTCGATGGTACCGGAGTTGTCCTACGCAATTCAACTATATTAGCCCAAACTCCTCCAAGACGATAGAGACGTATTCAAGAAGTATCACGTACCTTGTCCAGCTTCATAAACCGCTTGCGCAGCCTGTCCACCTCATCGCGATCAACTACACTTCCGTCAGCCTGACATTCTGCACCAGGCACACGCGCGGCGGCAACCACCGCGAGACGGGCGACGCACAATTGGACCCCGAGGCAATATTGTCCAGTATGGCGGAGTTAGCGTTCCCCATCGCGAATAGTACGCCTTTCGGGTGCGGATGCGGTGGTAGGAGGAGGGGAGGGGTCGTCGTCGATTCTCAGCACGTCCATCCCACACCCACTAGCGCGCGATCTTGCCGAAACGTTAATCCGAACCGAGATCGATCGCGAAAGTGAAAGGAAGCTCCATCCGAGGTGCGGATACCTCATATCATCGCCTCCAACATCGAATTGGAGCTGCATACGAAGATGGCTTCCAACGCCCCCATGGAGATCGCCTCAGCGATCCAGTCGGCGTCCATAAACCGCCACCCGGACCCCGCGCACGACATCAATCCCTCGACCGCCGCGAGCCAGAAGCAGCCCGTTACGATATCCTCCTCGCCCGCCGCATCAGACGTCGCGGAAGATGAGATCCCCGTGTCGATACTCAATCCCGTGCCGAGGCGGGCGGCGATGCCGCCGTTGCCGGACATGCGGTTCGAGCAGAGCTATTTGAAGCGGATTGAGAAGGCGGAGAGCTGGCAGGGCGTGCTGTGGATAACGTTTAGAGACGAGGTGGGTTCCGTTCGACGTCTTGGAAGTCTGGAGATTTGACAAACTCATGTGGTTCTGCAGGTTGTGTTCGCTCTAGGACAAGGCATGCTGTGGACCCTCGCGCTGTCCGGATGGAAGCACTGGAATCGCTCGGCCAAGTTCAGTGGTCGTAGCGTAGGCACGCGCCTTCGGAGGTGGTGGTGGGGGGTCAACAACTGGGAAGTGCCGAAGGAGCGGGGCTTGAATGACACGAAGCTTGCGGCAGAAGTGAAGGAGGTGAGTAGGAGCTTCACGAAGGTTTGAAGCGCTAGTCCCTGGGAAGCAAACGAGGTCTAACCTGCGTTATAGTTCTACCAAGGAGAGTTCTCTAGTGCAGCTCAGGATTGAGAGTTGGCAAGGTGTATGATACAGTCGTAAAGGCAGCATTGCAGGCGTTCTCAGAGTCCACCTTCATTCATAGAAAGATAGTATATGATCAGACAGTACCGAACTAAGCTGCTCTTCGGTGGCCTTGAACATCATCAAACCACCAGAATCAGTGGGAAGAGCAGGTTGAGAACTCGGCCTTATCAAGTATCGCCTCTGAAAATGCTGAAAGAACCGTAGATCAGCTCCTAGTCTGTGTTTCACTCGCATCAAGTATGCTTTAGAAGTTCAATGTCACGAGAAAAATAAGGGACTGAAGCAGAGTTGTATTAGCCATAATAGAATAGACTAAGGAAGAGTATGAAACGGCTGGCTCATGCTCAAATCAATGGACAAATATCAGATGAAACGGTCTCTGCCACTCCTTCAATCCTGACACAAACGAATGTCTCGATTGTGAACCACTAAAAGAGTGCCGGTGCTCCTCTCCCGCTATTACACTTGAAACAAAGTGGCCGGAGGTTGACCAAACTGTTCATGCACCGCTCTTTCAGCGCCTTCTCCATTCCCGCCGCAACCACCAAGCTGTAAAATATCTGGCCGTCCTGGTTCAATGTATAGCGGTCGTCAAGGGTTGCGTCAGTAAAGACACTCGGTATGGTTGCGGGATGCTTGATCGGGACAGTGCTGATGGGAAGGGCGGCTCCTTCATTGTCCACGAGGAACCTGAACATTCCAGCCTGGAGCCCATCTTTGTGTTCCTTAGCCGTCTTTATCGCTGCCGTAAGCATGGAAGACTTCTGTCCCTTCCCATATCCTTCAGTCATCTCGAAAACCCGCAAGACCTTTGCAATGGCTTCGCAGTTGCCCTGCATCTTGAGCCCTTGCTGTGGTCGAGTGTGGTCTACAGAAATGTGCTCGAGTGCGAAAATTGTGCCGCAGAAATGACAAGGCAATGCGTCCACTGTCCTCTCCTCCGTCCAGGTATTGACGGCGACCTCCATTGTCTTGGACCGGAGACCGTACATACGTCGGAAAAGCGTGTGGTCCTTGATATCGCGGTATGTTGAGTTGGTCTTTGACAAGGTGTCGATAGCCTTTGCGATGGCGGTTATGTCGTTGATGACTTGCTGGTTCAGAATGGACGTTGCGTTTGGGATCTCCGCATGTCTCCCGCGGTGGATAGTGTATAGGGGAATAGTGAGGGGCTCTTTTAGCAGCGCGAGTTTACTGCTCACAAACGGCAGGTGATTGTTCGAAGATTGTTCCATAATGCAAATGGAGAGTCGGAGGGCGGGTCTGAGAAATGATTGGAGCGCTTAAGAAAGGATGGGTTGACTGGGTCTGGATGATGAGGAACCAAGACGCAGAAGAGACATTTATACATGTAATCACAAGATTTAGGAGGAGAATTGGCATATTGGACGCCCTCAGCGCACCCAGCTAGGGGAGACCTTCGGAGCGGCCCTCAGCGGAGGAGAGAAACATCAGCCAGCCTCTTGAAGCACTCCCCATTCTTTCTCGTGCTATTGAGGAGGACTAGAACTTTCTTCCTATCCAAATTGGGGGAAGCGACGCCTAGAAGGGAAGGCAATGCAGCAAGGATGTAGAATCAGGGTGATGGGCTGGCGGAAATTCCGCTCTCGACTGCAGGCGTTAGCGAAACATACCCCAGACTGGGCCATGCTCCAGCTGCCGAAGCGGCACTCCCGAGCAGGGTGGCTGAGACAGCCGCCCGGAGGTCCGGATCCGGGAGCTTGGCTGCATCGTCGTCCCCACCTGTTCATGATTTCAGGTCTAGATCTTGGTCCTATGCATGCTTCTGAGGTACTCTGCAGCTAGTTTCGAGGCGCTATTCATACTTCAGCTCAGCCATCATTCAGAAAAGTATCATCGTTCGCGTAGTCCGGACTTCACTTCCAGATGAACTACATTAGAATTCAGCTCTAGATGCTCTAGATTTAGCAAATTGGTATCCTACTTTAGTATAGCATCAAGCTGAGCTCTCCACCATTTGCTTCTGCGCGACGTCCGAGTCTTATCAGAGTTTCATGTCTCTTCTTCCCTCGAATACGCTTTCCCGAATTCTCTTCTCAGTCAGAAGGAAACTTTTCGGGAACCAGTCGATCTCATCCGGAGCACCTCCGGATAAAAGGTGTGTTAGGGCATCCGCCGACTTGAAGCACAGAACCATCCCTACGAATACATGCATCAGCAGAGCTATGATAAGCAGCACAGAGGAAAACTGATCACGTACCATGCCCATTGAACCCAGCACTCAACCACAACCCCTTCTTTCCAGGCATTTCCCCAACGAACGGAACGCCGTCCGTGGTCGCACCCATAATGCCTGTCCACTCCTGCACAATTCTCTCCTTCCCACCCTCCCCTTGCTCGCCCCAGTTCCTCTCCCCAAAAAACCCTTTTGCCGTCTCTTTTAAATATCTCGACGTCTCCGGATTTAAGATACTATCATCACACGTCCCAAACTCACTCGCGCCATCATTAGGTAACCTCCCTAGCCCCCCTCCAATTACGATATGTTGGCCTTCTGGCGTCGTAGGGACGGGGCGCGGTATCATATACTCGTACCCATTCCTATAAATAAACGAGTACGTCGTCGGCAACAACGTTGGTAACCTCGCCTTCGGACCAGGTCGCTGCGCAGTGATCTGACCGCGCAATGGAACAATTCTCCCCTGCATCTCTGGCAGGAGATTCGCTGTATACCCATTCGTCGTAACAACCACATTCTTCGCCCTGACAGCGCCACGCGCAGTGCGGATCTCCCACGTGAACCCATCTTTCGCGTCCGGAACGGGTTTGATGTCCGAAGCAGGCGTATGCGTGAACAATCCCATTCCTTTCTCAACACACAACCCCAGCACCCCCGTCACGAACTTATACGCGCTCAGCCTGCCCGCGAGGTACGACAGCGCGCCGACAACCTCTTCTTTCCCCTTCACGGCCTCACTCTCATTCTCGCCCGCGACGTAGAACTTCTCCATCGCCTCTTCCTTACTCCAGATCTTGTAGGCGCCTACACCGCCCTCCTCCCGCTCTTCGGGCCTGACGTCCGCCTCGATCATCTTCACAGCCACGACGGCCTGCTTGAAGGTCGCGGGGTCGTAGATGATATCCACGGTCTCACAGAGCGCGTTTTCGCAGTCGATACCTTGCTCTTTCGCGAATGCGTGGGTCGCGAGGATGTTGGCGTGCTCGAGCCTTGCGATGCGGAGTGCTTCGGCTTTGCCTAGTTCGGAAGCATGTGTGGCGTAGGTGCGGTAGGAGGCGGCTTTTGTGTGGCCGCCGTTGCGGCCGGAGGCGCCGCCACAAGCTGTGCGGGCTTCGAGCATGAGGGTTGATTGGGATGGGTGCGCAGAGAGGAGGTTCCAAGCTACCATGGCGCCGCTGATGCCGCTGCCGATTATGACTGTGTCTATGGTCTCTGGAAGGGTCTTCGCGCTGAGATGATTTGCAAGTGGGGAGAGGGGAGTGTGCCAGTACGAGGCTGTGGGGTTGGGATGAGGCGGGGAGACGGGGATGCGGGCGCGGGCTTCCATGGTGTAGGCTGGACAGGAGGGAGAGGTTTTGAGTGTGAGGATAGAAGTGGCTTGTGATTGATCTTTCTGAGTATGTGAAAGTCGAAGTTTGAAGGAAGCGACACCAGGAAAACGAATCAAGAGTAGCAGTCAAGGAAAAGCAAACCAGGAAAGCTCTAGACACTTGATACTTGAGGTAGGTACCTTTCTAGATTCTTTCGTTGAGGGCAAGTCGTTTATATAGCCGCCGTATGTGTTGACGTTCGTGGTCCACTAAGACGTAGAACTAGATAAGAAGCGCCGGCTGTACCTCCCTTGTATGGATACCGTCCCGCTGTCATACGAAACAGCGCTGAAGAGCTGCATATAGGGCCATTTTGTAATGTTTAGCAGTTTACTGTCTCCAGTATGAATAGTCGTGACCTTCCTAGAAAGGCAAGAAATGTAGTTGGGCAATGATGATCCTTGCTCTCTCTCAAGCATCGCTTCCGATGTTACCTACGAACTTTCCCTCGACTCCAGTGGCAATATATAAATTGAACTCAAAGTTGTGACCTCGGTTTGGCAAGTATCAAAAGATATCAACCATGGAGAATCCGTACGAAGTATAAGCAGTTCTCCTGCTGAAAGATTCATTGATCACGTGCCAATAGTAAGGAAAGTCACGTGAAGGAATCAATATTGACTATGTCTGATGTCTGCTGCCACTGAATAAGTACATGAATTATGTTTGCAAGTATATCGTAGCCTACTAAAAACAACATTGAATCGTACCTTGTCTACAGGTAGCATCACAAATTGGTGCTGTAGGTATGAAGCAGACAACATAACAATCTCAACTCCTGGAGAGCAACCCAACGATGGAAAAGACCAGGCAGATTTCAGGATTATGACCAGTATTAGGCTTCAATATGTTAAGTATATGGCCCAGGC
Organism: Mytilinidion resinicola; assembly: GCF_010093595.1. Classification (NCBI taxonomy): domain Eukaryota; kingdom Fungi; phylum Ascomycota; class Dothideomycetes; order Mytilinidiales; family Mytilinidiaceae; genus Mytilinidion; species Mytilinidion resinicola. Next base: position 464,080 of record NW_022985438.1, read on the forward strand.
AACGAGGTGTACATGACTTCGATCTGTGCTGTGCAGAAAGAGGCTTGGGTGTCAGCCTCGTTTTCAATTCCGGTTTAGGAATAGCGGGAAACGCCGGAAAGCAAGCCGCAGCTCCTCCCGACTCGTCATGCCCTGATGTCCATTAACCATCATCCGCACCCACAGCAGCTCCTCCGCATCTCTATCCACGCGACCTCCGCCCCCCGTGCCAGCACCATAAGACGTCTATCTTCTCGTCACCCCTTTAGGCCGTCTTCCTCCTCCTTAGTCTCCTTCACCCGCGGCCCCATCTTCCGTCTCGGAGCTTATCCCCATATCCGCAACCATGCGGCTTCACACATCGTCTTCGTCCACCTCCTCCTCGACACCCCCATCGCATCTCTCATTAGCCTCTCTATCAGCGCTCTTTCTGGCACTACCAGCTCTTGTGTCGGCGAGTCTCGACTGCCACGACGTCGGGGCTAAGGGGAAGCACTTCGACCTCTCCCCACTAGGCGGCCCTCACCAAGTACACTGGAGGAGGGAATTAACGGAAGCGCCGGGACTCTTCTTCAACACTACGTTCACGATCGATATCTGCAATAAGCTCAAATGGACCAAGGGCGGAAATAAGGACGAGGAATGTCCGCACGGGACACGGAGTGAGTCGTTCCACATGCTTCGAAATAAATCCCGTCATTGGTATGATTCGGCGGTTCCTGATGCCTGATATCAGGCCCTAAAAGACCGTTCGGTGGATGCTTGCCAATGTGAAGTTCAGAGTTACAACGCTAATACATCCGTGCAATAGTATGCGGTGTCGAACGACGAGAAGTCTCGGCCAACGCGACAGAATTTGTGCGAGCTATCCCTATCGCTGGCGACTACAAGTTGCAAAACGGCCGAGACATCAATGCTCAGTGGACACTACTCCGTGACTCAAAGTCCAACCACGACACAAACATGGAGGGCCTGCGAGGCGAGTTACATGGAGGGAAATATCCCTTCGCCGGCAAGAAGGGGATCGATCAGCAAGCCATTGTTGAATTCATCTGCGACAACGACAGGACAGGTCTCGAAGGCGATGAAACGGATGATTCGGATAAAGAGGAGGACGACGAGGATAAGGTCAGGCGGAATGATGACGAGGACGGGGACAGCAAGAAGGGCCGCAGTCTGCAGTTCTGGAAGTATGAGGAAGAAGAACAGGACAAGGGGAAGAAAGTCGGAGTTCTTCGACTGCAGTGGCGGACCAAGTACGCGTGCGAGGATGCTAAAGCAGAGCCCGGATCATCTAGCGGCTGGGGTTTCTTTACCTGGTTTATCATCATGTGAGTACTTCTCCACCCCGGGCCGCCCAGGAGATGGAAGCGAGCCGTGCTAATCGCCCCCACAGTCTTTTCCTCGTCATAGCCTCCTACCTCATCTTTGGCTCTTGGCTCAACTACAACCGCTATGGCGCGCGCGGATGGGACCTCCTACCCCACGGCGACACCATCCGAGACGTCCCCTACATTCTCAAAGACTGGGCCCGGCGAGTCGCAAACACACTCCAGGGCCCGGGTAGCCGCGGAGGCTACAGCGCCGTGTGATCACCATCTCCTTCCACCTTTGCATTTCGTACTTGGCGTTGGGTAGGTTAGGTAGGCTTCCAAATTCGACCTGTGTCATAAATACATATCCGTGTTCATATCTTGCAAGCGTTTAGAAGTGGGCTTCGTTCATCCACAATATGTCACGTGGGCATAACTATAAAGTCTCCGTTTTCTTCCCCGAGGTGTTGAAAGTTCTATTCTAGTGCTGAAGTTGTTGCGCTTTGCCGTTGTTGCTGTTGTACATCTATCGTTATACATGCTCTTCATCGAAAACCCTCCCGTCTGTCAGAAATCAAATGCCAAAAGAACAAGGAAAAAAGAAAGAAAAGAAAAAAAAAGCATCCACACCAAACCCTTGTCAAGCAGGAAAAAAAAAGCTCTAGTATACCTTTCCCATCCATCCCGTCCCGGTTCCCAGTCTTGCATGCAAAAGAAACTCCTGAAAATGCCCGGTTCATGCCAATCGCTATGCTTGTCGGACCTATGAAAACGGTCTCTATCTCTCGCGTTTCCCTTTTTTCCTTAGGTCGTCATGTCACGTGCCTTGTCTTCGCTACTTGCCCTTTCCGCCACCGCTGGAGCTCCCGCCGCTGCCTCTGACGGTTGTGCCGTCGGGCATGCGGAAGGGGAATGGGGCGTACGGGAGGTGATATGCGGGATTGCCGCCGGACTGCGTGGTGCTGCCCGTCGGGCCTGAGGTGCCGGTGTTTCCGGGAGATGAAGAGCTGGAAGAAGACATGCTTGCTGGGTTTAAGGTTTGCGTTTCCTGAGTTACGGGGTTGGCTCCTGATGTCGATGTGGGGGTGCTGGCGCCGGTCGAAGTGGTAGTCGAGCTTGAGGCTGTGGCTGATGATGGCGCGGAGGCGAAAGGCCCTTCGGTCGGTGGCTGGAGAAGAGTTGGGTTGCGGGCTGTAGGCGGCTCTGGCTGAGAGCTGGGGATGCTCGTGGGCTGGCTAGGGTCTTGAGGCTCGCTGGTGGCTGGTGATGCTGGCTCTGGCGTGTGAGTTGATCCGAGGACGACTACTGGGGTAGTGCTGGTTTGTTGGGTATGCGTTTGCTCGTTCGGATCGCTGGTGGTGTTTGAACTGTCTTGATGGCTAGGTGTGGATGCTTTGTTGGAAGGTTCGTTATCGCTCATGAAAGGTAAAAAGTGTCGTCGAATGCTAACGTCCTCAGCGAAATAGATACTCTGGTGCAGCTATCAAAAGCCGATATGGTGCTTGTCGAATATCCGAATCGAAGAGAATGTTAAGGTGATGAGGTTGGGAAATACGGTGAGTTCCTTTCTCTCTCTCGGATGGCTGGATGTCGGGTAGTGGGGCTGGTGTTTTGCTGGTGCTGATTGCTGATGTTCGAGGATAAGGTACCCGACACCGCGTCTCCCGTCCCGTCTTATATACCGCTCCGACGCTCGCCCACCCCCATCCCCAGCGACCCAGCTTCTCGGCGACCCGCTACCCGGCTCACGTCGCTGCACGACGCACGCGTGGACGCACGGTTTCCGTCCCGCTGCCACGCGACAGACGAACCCAACCGCAAGGCTCCTGGGTCCGTTTCGTGTGTGTGTGCCTAGGCGTATACTATTTTCTCCCCAACGTTCCCAGACTTAGAAAAGCGGGAGCCTTAAAAAAGAAGAGCTATCAAGACCCGAAAGCGTTTGCTCGTAACAGGAAAAAATAATGAAAGAAAAAAAAAAAAACCGTGCCCTCCCCCGCCGTAGGTTGCCCAACTAACGGCGCCTTGAAGCGGTTTCCCGGAAGCTCGTGGAGAGCGAAATGCTAAACGGGGGTTGGCTTGCTGCACGTTTCTGGCGCCGCCGAGAATAGTAGAGCAGGAAGCAGGAATGGGGGATGGGTGCGAGACGGGCTCAGAATATCTGGCGAAAGGATGGGGACAGTAAGCAGGATGAGAGGGACGTAATCGACTGCCAGCGCCAGCGCGGGCACCGTGCGGCGTGACGAGAGAGGAAGGCTTCTGGAAGGGTGGTGCGGGTTGCTGGGGGGTTGCAGTAGCGTTGAAGAATGGAGGGACGCTAGAAGATGCACGGAAGGGCGCTAGAAGGCGCGTGGAAGGGCGGGAGAAGGAGTGGGTGCGTGAATGGGGGCTGAGATCGGTTTGGTATCACAAGGGGACTGTGCGGCGACGACGGTTGGGTTGGTGGGTTGGTGGTTCTAAGAGTGGGTACCATGGGTGTGTCAAGACGCTAAAAGAGGGCTAGAGCTGCACGAGTAGATGTCAGTTGCGGCAGGTGGGTGGGTTGCTGGTGCAGGACTGGTCAGGTGGGTGGACGCGGTGCGGTGTGGCCCGACTGACCTACGTCAAAGCTAAGAGGAGGGGTGTGGTGAGGGTTGAGGACGAGGAGTGGCTGCTGTGGCCTGGTAGGACGGCTGCAGATGCGAGGCGAAACCGATGCTCGTGGATCCCGGCTCTGGCTGGGGCAACGGGAACGCCGTTTCTGTCAGATTCGCGTAACCTGGCGCCCGGGACTCGGATGGGGGACGTGGTGGTGTGGAGGCCTGGCTGCTGGCCCCGAACGAGGTCGCCGACACGGGGAGTAGGCAGGCCGAACCGGCGGCCGCTGATGTCTGTGGAGGGTGGGCGCCGTATGCCGGTGAGAGGATGCGAGGGAGTGTAGTGGTGGCTAGAGGAACCGAGGGGGCGGATGGTGCGTCGCCGATCTGGAGACAAGGACACCGTGGGTGACTGCAGGTAGGTTGTCAGATGCTTATAGGAGCCGCATGGATGCTGTGTAATGGACGGCTTTCTTGGCCAGGGAAGTGGCCGGGCAAGAGGTGGACACGAATATGTATTTGATGGGGATGGGATGGGGCGTTCTGATATGTATGTATGTAGGTCACGGAGGCGACGTGGGGGATGGGCTCGGGTGAGAGCGAACGGCGAGCAAGCTGAAGGAAATTGTCATGTCTCAAGCTCTGGGTAGGTGGTAATAGGCATGGGATGGGTTCTCGTATAGCAGCTAGTTACATGTGAGGGCAGCATTAGGGGATTTGCGGGAAGGGCTATGATGGGGGAAGGAGATGACAGTTCTCTGAGCAAGCAGTGAGCACACTGCAATGATTGTTCGCGACAGCGGCTTGATGGGAGTCTGGAGCTCGTTAGCGAGGGCTCAAGAAGCGAACGAGTCGTGCGGAGGGGTGATTGAAGATATATTTGGCATGCTTTGAATTGGAATTTAGCGGCAGCAACGCCTTCAGGGAAGCTAGTGTACTTCGTAGTTCGAGGGAGCGACGGGGTGATCCGATACGAAGTGTCTCTTCTGCCCTTGGCCTTGCTCCGGCGTCGTTACTAGCTACAACGTTTACCAAGACAGGGAAGGTTCTAGCGGGCGGTAGAATCAATCGTCATCCCGACATATCTAAGCGTCGGCAGTGTTATACTAGAACTACCAGGAACTGTCATCTTCAGCAACAAGCGGGCGTTGGCCTTCGGCGCGCTTCTCTCTGCTCGACAATCGACGTCGTTCGAAAGGTGCACGATTGCCCCCCCGCGCACAGACGGCCCCGATTAGTGTGCGCTAGCGTCCCCGATCTCTATTTTTAAGCGCTTCGGCTGGCACGTTGCCCATTCCGCCGGTTTACTCAGCACTCACCAGATTCACCACCATAATTGCCCACCCTAAATTAACGACTGCTTGTGTGATAGGCTGCCGGTGGGCGTGTGAGGTCATGAGAGCCCGGACACGGCTCCCCATTGTGGAGGGGACCGTTGTGTGCCCGTTATCGAGGGCGCGCGCGCGGACACGGGAGTTAAACTTGGGACATGGGCGTTCTTTTTCCTGGGGTTGGCTGCCGGAGCATTATTCCTGGGACTTTGTAAGCGGACGAGCAGCGATGGGATTGGTGGGGAGAGGATGAATTCAATAGATTAGTTGGTGCGTGCTTTTGCGAGCCCGCTTATGGTCGACCTCGTCCTCTCATCTTGTGGGTATACAAGTATGCCAGCCCTGCTAGCCGGTTAGCGAGGGCGAGGGAGTGCTAGGGCTGGGATACCCGTCGGTGGTGCGAGCGAGACATGTGATGATGAGGCTGACACCCGGCTTTCAGCCTCAAGAGAGTGGCGGGTTGGGGCCGAAATAGCTTCTCGAAGACTGCTGCTTTGGGACATGGGCTGATGTGAGACAGGAGCTGTTCATTGGAGGAGATAGCGTCTGTATACATGCATGTACGTATGTGGGTATGTCTGTATACGTGGGCACGCATGTGGTCAGATCTCTGTTATCCAAATGGGAAATGCTCGCTCGAGAGCAGCTGGCTGCGGCAACGCTGTGAATCAGTTCCCCCACGTGGCATTTTGTTCGGAAAACAAAAGCCAAGCCAGCGCTGGCACACTGGCAACAACTCGAGCTGAATTCCAAAAATCGAGATCGAATGCCGACCTCCCGACGTCGAATTCCAATTCTGGTATGACCCGGAAGTCTCTGGAGTATCTTGCCGTGGTGGGGGCTGTGCATTAGCGATTACAAAATCAAGCACAAATGCGCATAATTAGCCTCCCTGGACCGTCTGCATGATGCTAAAAACTCAAACAATCCAAATCGAACTTCGAAATGCTGACAAAGTCTAATGGCCGAGTAAAATGCTGCGAAAGAAGCCAGCGGTCAAAGAGAGCGATCGGCAAAAAAAGGCTTCGCTTCCCTTCCCCTCTCTCACGTAGTCGTTGTAGTTATTCTTGGCTTTGTGAACGCGTTTTGATGCACGCCGCCCGATATGGATTCGCGAGGTTCTAATCTGATCGAGAAATATGTCTGTGCGTACGTGGTTGCGATGTCATCACCGTCGTGGCTTACTTGGTGATGGAAAGTCTCAGGTAGACCCCTCGTGCTGCTCTTCGCGGGCGATGGACACGTCGCACAGTCAGATAATCAACGGCCACATTCCGCGCGGCCCTTTCCGCAGTCCCCTCACCACGTCACTTATACCTCCAGCCACAACCTGCATCCAGCCCGGCTATCTCGGTAGAGTCGCTAAGGCCGTAGCCATCGCTTGTTACGCGGCCCGTCTCCCGCTTACTCACAACCAGGCTTGGCTTATATATACTATAGTCACTGAGTACAGAGCCATTATGTGAAGCTTTGAAACGACTATCTACACTCTTTCCTACCCCATTAAGAAGTCTTGGTTATATTTATATCGCACTTAAAAGGAAGCAAATGGCACGAGTCAAGAGCCGCTCTAGTCCGAGAATCGGCTACGTCGAACTATCCGATCGGCGTTTTTGTTTGTTGCTGAAGACGTACGCCCCACCACCTGCGATTCCCAAAGTGCCCAAGGCCACGAAAGAAAAAAGTGCCCAAACCTCAAGTGCTTCGTGTTTCGGTTTCTTCCGTAGACGCAAAGACAGCAAAGATGGCTGAGCAGAATATCGCCGCACTCCTCCCTGCCCCGTCTACTCCGCTTTCGTTGACCGCAGTACCGACTCCTGCTCCTGAGAAGGGCGAGGTGCTGATCAAAAACTACTGCATCGCCATCCAGCCGCTCGATGCCAAGATCCTCCACGCCGGCTACACCGGCGCTGGGAACTTGCAATCATTCCCTGCGGTTCTTGGAACTAGTCTTGCCGGCGTGGTTGAGGCTGTCGGCGAAGGCGTAGAGGGATTCAAAGCAGGTGACCGAGTAGTAGCGGACACCGGAGCGTATTCAGGGGTCCCAGAGAAGAACCTCCGACAGGGATGCTGGCAGAAGTATGTGATTGCGGGTGCGAAGTCAGTGGCGAAGGTACGTGAAGCTTCACGAGTCCTAGATCGGAAGTGTACTGATGGCGATATAGATCGGTGATGCGTCGTTCGAGCAGGCGGTGTTGGTAGACTTCCCGCTGCAGACTGCTGTTGCGGCGTTGCACAACTTCCTCGGGATGGGGAAGCCAGGAACGGGCTCTGCGGATGAGAAGGTGTTGATTTGGGGCGCTGGTGGTGCGGTAGGGTCATATGCGGTTCAATACGCTAAGAGTGTGAGTGAAATCTTTCGCCACCCTGAGGCCTCTCAATGGCCACTGATCCCATTCAGGTCGGCCACACAGTCATTGTCACGGCCTCTGCCCGTGATACTGACCGTCAGAAGTCTCTCGGCGCCTCCGCAGTCCTGGACTACAAAAGCCCAGACATCGTGGAGCAACTCCGCCCACACGGGCCATTCAGGTATCTCTTTACAGGGAGCGGAGACCCAGCCTCCCAGAAAGCTCTCGCCGCGCTCCTCCAACCTGCTGGCGGATCTTTTGCATCCGTTCTTGGTGGGGATGTTGAGTTGCCCGAGAACGTAACCCGCGTTTACTTACCATTCTCGCAAGTGAGTCAAAAGGAAGAGCATGCGGTGTTTAGAGACTGGTGGTATGGGGACTATCTGCCAAAGGTATTGACGGAGGGACTAGTGCAGCCTGTCAAGTTTGAGAAGAGGGAGGGTGGGCTGGGAGCATTGTGGGGAGCAACCAAGGAAGTTTTTGAAGGGAAGATTAGGGGTAAAGTGGTTTTGAATCCGCAGGACTGAGCTTGGATATTTCAGAAGCGAGACACAAATGGGTATTGTGAAATCTACAATACGGCTCCACGCTTCTAGGTAACTTCTATTTGATCTTATGCTTGAACTTGTCAATCGTCCGCCTCGAAATTTCGTGCGTGAGGGTCGAGCCTTCGGAATTGAAGCCGATCAGAAAGTGACTCTCATAAACTGACTTGGCCACCAAACATCCACGCCCAACTGCCACGCAACCTTCAACACCCACTCTGATTCCCTCATGAACTGCCTAGCGACGAAAATAACATCGGCCAGGGGCTGTTTGCCGTCCTTGGCATCGGTCGCCTCCTTTGCGGCCTCAGCTTCCTCGCGGATACTGTTCTCGAGCTGGGCGACGGCGCCGTTCTGCTCGACGATGCGTTTCGCCTGCTCCGCTTCCGTGATCATGCCAACAGCGCCGATGAGAAGCTTCAAATTATCGGCATGCACGGCTTTCCTGATACGGTCGGCTATCTCGACCTGGTAGTTCTTGGCGTTAAAACCGTCGATACGTTGGTCGGGATGGTTGCCGCCGCTGCTGACGTCCAATAAGTCGACGCCCAGAGCAGGGAGCTGTTTGGCCACCTTGATCGTCGATTCAACCACCCAAGATCCTAGTTTCTTGCCTAAATCGGTGTCTTCCAAATATTCGGTTGATGAAATGCGAACAAAGAGCGGCGTGCTCGCCGGAATGACGTTCCGGATAGCTTTGATCACTTCAAAAAGAAGTCTTGTCCTATTCTCGAAACTACCGCCGTATTCATCCGTTCGTCGGTTAGAGATTGGCGACAGGAACTGGTGTATAAGGTATCCATGTGCAGCATGAATCTCAATCACGTCAACTCCAGCCTTCACACTCCTCTCTGCTGCCGTTGCAAAAGCCTGCACAACCTCCCTAACCTCTTGGGTCGTCAAGGCCTTGGGAGGCCAGAATCTGTTCTGCTCGCTATCGTAAATCCCATCCCAGACTTGATCTAGTCCGCCGGAAGGGCCTTTCACGTCGTCCGGCCAACCGCCAATATCTTTGTCGGCACGCTTGGATCTTGGGCCGTCGACTGTCGCTAGCCAAGGTGCGGCGGTACTACTCTTGCGGCCAGCGTGCGCCAGTTGTATGCCTACGAGAGCACCTTGGGACTTGACAAAGTCGGCAACTCGCTTCAAGCCGGCGATCTGCGCATCATCCCACAGGCCGGGACAATTTGGTGAAATCCGCCCGTTGGGCTGGACAGCTGTGGCTTCAACGAAAACTAGAGCCGCTCCTTTGATGGCATAATGGCCCAGTGTCGCAACATGCCAGTCCGTTAGAGCACCAATTTTAGGTCCAGATGGCGCTGCAGAGTACTGGCACATCGGTGAGACGACGAAGCGGTTGCGGAGAGTCGCGTTGCGAATTTGGAGGGGTGTGAATAGCGTGGGCGTTTTCGATGAGAGCTCCTTTGGAGTGCCGGGTGAGTGTACATGTTGGGGGGTGAAATAGGGTATGCCCGGTACCGGGGTGTTGAGATTGGTTGGAGCCATTGCGGTGATCAATTGCCTTACTTGGACGATTTAAAGAAAGGGGAGGTACTCTTGTACGCGGCGTGACTGCGATTCCGATATGGGAATTTATAGGAAGACGTCCGCGTTCTCTCACCATTAATAATGCTAGATGTCGTGATCTCCGGTTCCGGTGCCGGTTCCGCTGATCTACGCGACATCGGCCTCGTAAGTGGGTGGAGAGGCGAGCCTAACGAGGTTGCAGACTATGATAGTTGTTTGCGTCGACTACTGTGCCTATTAAATGAGTTGATTCGTAGATGTGAGGGTTAGCGGGCCACACTTGTAGCCAAGCTGACGGAAACTATCCTGGGTGGTTTAGATGATGTCTCCATTGAGCTGTTCAAAGTTAGGATATAATAAAGCTAGGTTATAGTAGTACTGGTGCGTAGACAGTGAGACGAGTTGCCGGATTGTCCGATATGCCTTCTATATGATTAGCACTCTACTTCGTGTTGTAGGGGAGAGTTATCCGTGACCCCTTTAGACTGGCTTACAGAATCTGCATCACGTGACCGTAGACGCAGTGGTATTTTCTATCTAGGGAGAATACGGCCAGCCCCTAGACCCTATCACTCTAACCACAAACCTTATGAAAACGACTTTAACTAATGGAGGGTGTCTATTATAAAAGAATTCGAAAGGCAGAATTCCCATCTTCCGCATCGAGCTTAGTGGCTGCCTTGTCGACTCAACCTCATGCACTCATCGTGTCCCTCATCTCGCGATACTTCCCCCTCAAACGACCCAGCACAAGCTAATATATATAACGGTTGATTAAATATCTGCTAAACAGGTTACCGGCTAGCCCCCCACTTAGCAAAAACCCATCCCAGCAATTAGGCCTCACGCCGCCGCAATGTGGCTCATCAACACAACCACTCTCAAGCTAGAGTTCTTCGTCAATCCCGAGAAAGCGTCCTACGCCATTCTATCACACACGTGGGGAGATGAGGAAGTCATATTCCAAGAATTACAGAGTCTTGACAAGGCAAGCTCCCAGAAGAAGGGGTTCGCCAAAATCGTGCGAATCTGTGAAAAAGCTCGCCAGGAAGGCCTTCAGTATGCTTGGGTGGATACTTGCTGTATCGACAAATCAAGTAGCGCTGAGCTATCTGAGGCCATCAACTCGATGTTTGCATGGTATAAAGACTCAGCTGTTTGTCTGGCGTATTTGGAGGATCTCCCGACTGAAGTTGGTTTCGAAGAGGGTTTTCATTCCTGTAGATGGCTTAGCAGAGGCTGGACTCTCCAGGAACTTATTGCACCTCAGAATATGGAGTTCTATGATCAGGCCTGGACCAAACGGACAACCAAAAGAGCTTCGACAAAACTTCTGGCGAAGGTGACTGGGGTCCAGGAAGCGGTGCTAGCAGACAGCACGAACTTAACGTCTCTATCTGTTGCACAGCGAATGTCATGGGTTTCTCGACGTCAGACTACACGAGCCGAGGATATTGCATACTGTATGCTAGGCATATTCGACATCCACATACCTCTGATATACGGTGAGGGCGAGAAAGCATTCATGCGACTGCAAGAAGAGATTGCAAAGCAGACTTGCGATCTGTCACTCTTTGCGTGGGCCGCGCCGCCACCTGAGCCTTCCAGCGATCCCCATAACTTTCGGGGAATATTTGCCAAGTCACCTGCAGAGTTCATCGACTGTTATAAAATGGCGCCTATGAATAAGATTGTCCCTTACAAAGAATTCACCATTACGAATCGAGGATTGCAAATTGAAGCAACACTGGTACGCCTGCTGTCCAGCTCCTCTTTCAACGACCTTGTGTTCAATCTTGGTGTTTCCTATCATGATAAACATACGTTGCCAGGCCGCGAAGGCTGGATAGGCATATACGTCCGGAAATCGATTCACGGATATGTTCGAGTGTGGTCACATCTACTGTGCATGTCCGCCCATCACGATAGAGCACGCTGTCCTCGGGCGATGCTACACATTCGCAAGACAATAAGCCAACATGACATCCAAACGCTTCGAACCCAATACTTGCGCGCCATACGATTTCTAGCTCTGCCGCCTGACATTAGCATAGCTCAGATCCAACCTCTCGATTTGTGGGATAATCAGAAAGCACTGCTCTTGGATCCTGGATCTGGCCTCAACGCTTACTGTGTCTTTACTGTGTCGGCTAGCCCATACCACACAGAATTCAGTGCAGTACTAGCTTGTTCCACCATGAGCTTTCCAACCGCAGTAGTGATGTGGAGCCAACAAGATGAGGGGTGGAATAGAATACGCGCTTTCCTGAGCCGAGCTAAGGAGGTTACAGACTATGTTTGTGTCGACTACCTAAGAAGAGACTTTGTTCCATTAAGAAGTTGGAACGAGTCAACAGCAACATGTAATTTCGTAGATACGAGAACGGGCTGTCAGGTTACACTTGAAGCTAAGCTGAGCAAGACTGTCGTGGAGGGCTCAGATGGGTTCTTGGTGGATCTGTCTAAACGTACCGTGATGAATACGGAGTAGGAGACGAAAGCAGCTCTTACTGGACCCGCTACTGGAGGGAGCATTTTACCCTTCTGGTACGCAACGATTCTAATGCGGAATTGAAAACTTCCATATCAAGTTCAGTGGCTGCCTTCAACTTCAATTCGCCCGTCACGCATATACTAGCTCCCATACCAAGGAGTGATTCTCGGTAATATGGCCCCTTTCCTCCTCGCCTCACTTCGCTGATGCTCCCGTCTGGTTCCAATACGAAGATTGTAAATCCTGGCTTCATCCTTAGTGGACCACCGAAACAGCGCACCGTCGTGCTAAAGAGATTCAGCAATTGGAAAGGACCGCAATTGGCTACGCTTCAGACGAGACGAAACGGCGTTGTTCACAGTAAAGTTACGGAAATTGGAAAGTACTACGATTCGCTATTCTCTAGCGGAGTGGGGTGTTCGGTTCGACGGTGAGGTGGCCAAGGTGTCGGTGGAGAGGACTAGAGATGCGACGACAGAGATGGCGGTAGTATGCGATTGAAAGGTGAAAGGCATTAAGAAGAAACTTCAGGATGGTGCAGGTGAGGCGCGCGCAACACGTGGTGGCGAGCGTTTGTTAGGATCTCAGATTTTCAGGGTCCAGCCTCAAACGATGCGTTATATTTCTATTATTTTTGAGCACCACCCGTACTAGCAAACAGTGACAAACGTAGCCACTCAGCGATCCCGTAAAAAATTGCGATTCTACAGTGTAGTAGCGCGTGGTTTTGTTTTGCCATTTCGTTTTAGAGTTCGATTTTGGCTGGGAACATGAGGTTGCTTTTTTGCAACTTTCCTTTTTTTTGTGTTTGGATCCAGCTTCCGAGGCACCGTCCTTCATTTACAGCCTTGACGTGGCTAAAAGCTGCAAGACGTGGGTATTTGTACATCATCGATAACATAGAGGATTTAATCCTAGTTGCCCCATTACATCACAAGGGTTGGCTAGTCCGGAAACATTGCTCAAAGCCTTAGGAAAAGCTGGAAGTAAGGTAGAACTAAAATAATTTGGCGATGATATAACGTGACGAGTGAGCCATCTATATCCTGTCAACACTCGAAATCCTCCATTAACCATGTTCAAATAAAATCAAATACCATCTGTGACTACATAATCAAAGATGTCTCTAAGGATTGGCAATGTGTTAAAGAGATCACAGGATGAGAGTATGAGTAGCGATTTTACTGGCTGTGAGCACGACAAGAGAAGGTTGCCATCCAAACTCTGCGCTCATTTCACACGTCAAGAGTCAATTCACTACATTAGGAGTTCCAGGTACAGTAAGCTACGTGATACAGGGGGTGCAGCCGAGTGGAACAAGTGCATAGAAAGGTGAGAGGTATCCACTCTCAGTTGGATCTCGCCCGTTGTTGATTTGCAGGCCGTAGCGTCTGAACATTAATAGAAGGCGAACAGCCATAATATACAAGCGCCAGGTTTGGTACCAGCTTGCTTGCTGTAGGTCATTGTCATAATCCAACAACCGTTATCCATCTATTTTAATTACATATCCTTGCCAAATCTCTCAATCCAGCCATGTCAGTCTGTCTCGCAACTAAGCCGATTTTCGCCAGCAAGCCCAGTATCCTATATCCTTGTACTCCCTCAAACCTTTGCCAAAAACTTAGAATAGGGTTGTCAATATTCTTACCCCACTCAAGCACACTGTCATGACGGTTGAGTACATAATCGCCTTATCCGCATTCAAAAATTGCGTACTCGTCAGCACAAATGTAGCCTACAGATATATCCCTACAGCAAGGGATTCAATGATCGCCTCATACCAGCGCCAGCTGTGCAGCCCGAAGTTCGATGGCATCGTGATGGTAGTCCTAATGAAAGAGCTGTCGTAAGACGCAATGGTGTCGCTATGCTGGAAGTCTGGCATGGGTAGACGGTGATGAACTTGGCTATGAGCCAGGTTGGAGGCTGCGTTCCTTGTATCCACGGACTGGAATCTAGGCGTACTTTTATCATGGTTCGCAACATCGACCGTGGGGAGGGTTGAGATGTTGCTTATGCGAAGAGGTGCCTGTTTTGGTGCGAAGCTATAGGGGAGGCATATGAGACCCCAAATGTTGTGGTCTAGCTTCTGACTATAGCCGTCGTAGATTTCGATGGATTCTTTCATCAGAAGGACAAGTCCGACAGCAATGAGAAGCCAAACCATGCACGCGATCGGCATTGAGGGTGTAGTCATTATCTGTCAAGCTCTGTCTAAATGAGAAACGGAGTATCAAGACATACCAGCAAAAAAGCAGAAAAGAATATTCACACCGCCACGGTACCATAGTGAAGCTGTCGGCTATTCAGTTGCGCCATAGCATAATGCTTGCAAGAGTCATAATCAACGCATCAATAGCAATCTTTGCAATGATATTATGCCACTCCTTGTCACTAAGAGATGGCAAGGGTATTGTCCATTCTCTAACCCGAGGTTCCCGCGGATTCGGATTCGAAAGCTGCGTGTGAAGAGGTCGTAATTGACGGAATAAACCGCTGGGGAGGCCAATGGTAAAGCAGCAGGTTGCAAGAGCACGGTGTGGTGAAACTAGAGCAAGCTGGACAAGCTCGAGAGGTGGTGAGCCTAAGGGGAAATGCAAGTTAGAAAGCGTCTAAGCATACTACGACAGGAAGTAGTGCTTGCGACAGGAAAGGGTTGGTAGGGTAGAATGAGGCGGTAACGGAGCTCACCTATCAAAGCCAAGATTGTTGGTAAAAGCGCTGCAATACTAGTCCCAGTGCCTAAGCTGGCCTTGAATGCTTCATCGAGATTGTTGAATATGCAAGAAATAAGAACGGAACAAGTCCCAAATTGGAACATCTTCGGGTCGCTACCATCGCAAATACGCGACGCATTCTGGAATCGAGGATCATCTGCTGGTCCAACTGTACGCTTCAATGCTTGAGCAGGAAGGATAAGAGTCAAGATAGCTAGTGACAGCTGGAATAGTATTTGGGAAGAGAAATGGACAGTCTTCATGTTGACATGGATTCGAGCAAAGGCGATTGACCAAAGAAAATGCACGGCTGTAGCTACAATTAATAGATAATATTTCAGCAAGATTCAATCCTTCGGAAAAGGGGGCTGTGCCAGACATGTATCTCGGTTAAAGCTGATGGGTGAGACGGCTGTTGCAGGTCCAGCCAGCATACTACGTGAAACCGCAGTGAACCGCAGTGGTCGTCTTTGGCGGATGGCGCTGCGAGCTTTCGTTCGATTTTCGTTCATTACGGGTGGTTAGATTGCATGAGGCATCCCTTCGTAAGTCAGCTAGGAGGCGTTGTGCACAGGCACGGATTCACCCAACTAAGGTGCATCCCTGCGTAGCGAGAAACCCCCCGTGCCGAGAAATATTTTTTGTTCAGACATCTCAAGTCTTTCCTCGTAAGCCTATAAAGTCATAGCCAATATAATAATGTTCTTTAGGCATTTCTCCTCAGGAAACCAGTTTGCAATGAGAAAAATACAACGATCTTAATCATGCTGTCAATCGTTCCGTTTACAGCGTCCAGGACCAAACTAGCTTTATACCCCTGCTCCACCACAACTATATATATATTTTCAAATTTCGGAGGCTTAGGACGATAATCCTATTAAAAGAAAATATATTTGCAGGTATTAGAGATGCGTAGCACTTAAAAAAGCATACACTTTAAAGTTTCTCCGTGCAAGGAAACGCTTAGTATTTTAGCGTATAGATTTAGCGCGCTTATATAGTTAAGTATTATTTATTTAGCCAGCTGTATTATAGGGCGCTGCTAAATGTACACCCTATATTTACTCGGTGTACACCCCTTTTCTACTCCGTATACACCCTTCTTACGTCTGATCTTCTGATTGGTCCGGAGGAGTGCTCCGGGGCCTCCGATTCGCTCGCTTACGTTTCTCACTAATTCCAAATGCTCTCTCCAAGTGCGGCGTGGCCACAAAGCATTACATCCTGATCCTCAACTTCCTCAATACACTCACCATGGCCCTCAAACCACCACCGCCACGGTCCTACTGTACGCTAGATGAAGCCGAGGAAGTGCTTAGAGAGCATGCAAAGGCGCA
>NW_022985438.1:480544-482249 GCF_010093595.1 Mytilinidion resinicola
AGACGTATACAAAGCTGTTGAAGAAAGGGGTTACTATCACGGCGCACGACATCACCAATGAGCGCACCCGGTATAGGAACGAGCTTCTCGGCGGCCTCACGCCTATCCAGGCGCTCCTCCATACGTTAGAAACCTCTACATTCCCGGCACCTGACGGCCGTGATAGGAAGTACGTATACAACTTCACAAAAGATGAGCAGAACCGAATTGAACACCTCTTCTTTGCCCATCCGGATTCTATCGAGATCCTACGGGCTAATCACGACGTTATTCTATTGGATTGCACCTACAAAACCAATAGATTCGGTATGCCCTTCCTGCATATTACCGGCGTCACGTGTACTAGCAACAACTTCGAAATTGCCTATTGTTTCCTGCCAAAAGAGAAGGAGGCGAACTACGACTGGGCAGTACTGCAGCTCTTCGAGCTCTTTGAGCGCTATTCTCTTGTTCCACGCGTTTTCTTAACGGATAAAGAACAAGCTCTAAGGAACGCACTACGTCAACGATGGCCTACGGTCGCGCGCCTCCTCTGTGTATGGCACATTGAAAAGAATATCGTCACCAAACTGGCTGAGGTGTACAAGGAGGAACCTACGCACGCCGCAGGCAGCGCGCCACCTGCGCCTACATCAGATGAAGAGAAGGAAGCTATTCAGAAGAAGGAACAGGAGAAAAGGGGGCAGTTCCTTACCCGTTGGACCGCCACGATGAAGCTGGAAGTTATGGCTTAATTCAATAAGGCTTGGAAGAAGCTACTTAACGACTACGAGGAGCGCCCTAACCTGGTGATGTATATGGAGAATAAGTGGTGGCTATGCAGGTGGAATTGGGCCACCTGCTACACCCGTAAGGTGCGGCACTTTAGTACTACGTAAGTGATTTTTCTTAACACTAAGATATCTGAATTTGATGCCTAAACTTTGCACAGGGTCTACGTACGTGCTGAACAGGCAGCGCTGAAGAGGACAAGAGTATAGCTTAAAGAATAACTGAGAAACAAGGAAGTAGCAGAGATGTATAATGCTGATTCGATTTCTCACAGAGTTACATCGCGAAACGAGGGCTTGCACGGCCTACTTAAGGGCTTCCTTCAGGTGTTAACTGGCCATCTATTCGACGTTCTCCTTAATATACAGAACCTTATCCTTAACTCCAGGTCTAAGTTCGAAGATAAGATGGCTAAATATCACGCCTATACTCCGCATGATGTTAAAGAACCCGAATTCCGTAACCTATATTAAAAGGTGACGCCGCAGGCGCTTGTTCTCCTTAAGAAGCAGCTCTAAAAGGCCAAATTAAATGAATACAACCCACTTAATTATACTTAAACGTTTGAGTCTATCTATGGCATTCCGTGTGCGCACAAACTGTATAATCCTCTACACCGAGCGCTTGCAAATTGGCTAGATCCGGTGCTCTATATACAACCGGAAGAGATAGATTACTATTGGTGGTTTGTTCGGCCAGGAGGACATCAGCTAGCTATTCCTTTTGGGCCTTTTGAGGATGTAGAGGATCCTGCTGTTGTTGAGCGCCGGCGCGGCCGGCCTACTATTGCGAGGAGAGGCCATCATACGTACAACAATACGCAGCGAGAGCCATCAAGATTTGAGATTGCTACGGGCACGGGTGCGGCAGCTAGACCTACAGGTATACCTACAGGACGCACGCCGACAGTTCCACCGCCAGGACCGCCTATTTT